>NW_026111590.1:157500-197500 GCF_024679095.1 Eriocheir sinensis | reverse complement strand
ACCTCCTCGTTCTGCTTTTCCTCTTTATAGCAACGAAGTGAAGATAAAATTGTGCTTATTTGTTCAAACCTATTCAGTGTGTGTGTGTGTGTGTGTGTGTGAGAGAGAGAGAGAGAGAGAGAGAGAGAGAGAGAGAGAGAGAGAGAGAGAGAGAGAGAGAGAGAGAGAGACGTAAAGGCGAGGGTTACTACATGGTTGGCTACAGTGGTCTTGAGATTCGGTGCTTATTGGGATGCTAATTAAGAGCTGGGGGTTCGAACCTCTTCCCGGGTAACTGTAATTGGGAATGCTTATGCCTGCCGATTAACCTTAGCACGCACTCCTCTCCATAATAAGTTAAGGTCGGTGATACATGCTACAGCTGCGCGTGGCCTCGGTGCTCAAATCCGTCATGTTGGCCGCCTGGGGGAACCTGAGGAGGGTAAACTGTGGTAATCCGGACGTCCGTTCCCTAACTTGATTACTTGTTTGGTCCGTTCACTGATTGTATTCTTATTTCCTCCATAAACTTGAGCATTGCAATAGAAGGGAGGGAAGACCACTTATACCCGAATGTAATTATCTAGCAAAGTGTACCGTGTGTAGTATTGATAAGTGGAGAAAGTTGTAAGCAGGAGGAAGGCGGGAAGAGCGAGAGGAAGAAATCATTAGGAACAAAATAGAAGGACAGGAGGAGGTGCAGCAGGAGAAAATGGAAGCAGGAGAGGAGGGAAGGTGGTGTGGGTGAGAGAGAAAAAAATACACGTTGGAAAGAGTGAAAATCTGATAGCTACTCTTTACCGTTATCTATTATGGGAGCGGCGAGTAGTGGGGCTTTTTTTTTTGTACTCTTTTTGTTGCCCTTGAGCCGTGTCCTTTGATGTAAAAAAAAAAAAAAAAAAAAAAGAGTATTGAAAGTAGAAAAGGAATAAGTTGAATGAAAATTACCGATAACCATTGCAGAGTTTAGATTTGACAGATGGGATGCGTATGGAAGATAAATGATGGTAAGAATGAAGGGATGATAGGAAAATAAACAACAAATACCGAAGTGACGTTAAGAAGATGATAATTATAATATGATAGGAAAGTGAAAGCAAAAATGACAAATGATTAAGACTGCAATAGACGAGAGGGAAAGGAAGAGGAAAATGAAGAGGAGAAAGTGAGTAGATAGGAAGGAACGATAGAAAGTTTGGATTATGGGAAAGTAGAAAGAGGAAAAGGGGACACAGACGGTTAATTAGGCGTGTAAGTTCAGACAAAAGTAAAAAAAAAAAAACGTCATTGTCGAAGTAAGTTTTAGGGGGTTTTTTTCCCGTGACGCGTCTTGTTGCGTGTAACTTGTTCTCGAAGTTTGTCCTAAGTTTTAATTGTGTTGTGTTGTGTGTGTGTGTGTGTGTGTGTGTGTGTGTGTGTGTGTGTGTGTGTGTGTGTGTGTGTGTGTTCTTGTCTGTTATTATGGAGAGAGAGAGAGATTATTTCATAAGACGCTCAGATGGCAAGGAGATGAAATTCAGCACCACAGCATCGTGTATCTCTCTCTCTCTCTCTCTCTCTCTCTCTCTCTCTCTCTCTCTCTCTCTCTCTCTCTCTCTCTCTCTCTCTCTCTCTCTCTCTCTCTCTCTCCCCCCACCCCCCTCTCCCGTAGCTTCAGTATCGAAATCTGACACATACATTAAAAGTACCTGGCGACTCTACTTCGGCTCTCACCTGTGAAGGGACGCGGCCTTAATTAAGAGTCCCTCCGTACAGGTGTGTCGCGCGGCTGCACCTTCCCGGGTAACATTAACTCTTCCCAGCGCCGCCTACGCCACGTGCACCGCCATTACCTTCCCCAACACGTGTATCTATGTAAAATATCAAAGGTCATCAGCGTATTAAACTCGCTCTCAGTAACTACTCAAATTTAATATACTCGGTCCCTAGCGCTGTCGTATATATTTTTTTCCTTGCAGTCCCCTCTATTAACTTTTTTTTACTCCCTCGTCCTTTTTTTAGTTTCATGTTTTCTTCTTCTTTTCTGACGTTTGTTCTCCACACTTATTTTCTCTACTTGTGTGTGTGATTTCCTTTCAGATTTGTGTATATACTTTCGAAATGCTGCTGTGTCTTTTTTTCTCGTAGTCACTTCTTTGCACCTTCATTTTTTTTTTTTTTACCCACGCCTGTTTCATGCTTTTCTTAATCTTTTTGTTGCCGTTATAATTCATACTTATTTTCTCTGCTCATGTGTCACTTTCTTGCAGGTTTGTTTTGTAGTTTGGAAGCTCTGCCGTCCACTTTTTTCCATTCTCTTCTTTTTTCCTTCTCCTCCCCTTCTTTTACCCTTCTCTGTCCCTTATTCCCTTCTTTTTCCTTCTCTTTCCCTTCTCTTTCTATCTTTTTCTTACATTCCCTTTTTTTACCCTTCTTTTTCCTTTCTTTTTCCCTTCTATTTCTTCCATTCCCTTCTTTTTTCCACTGTTTTTCCCTTCTTTATCTTCCATTCCCTTCCTTTTCCCTTCTTTTTCCATTCTTTTTCTTACATTCCCTTCTTTTTCCATTATTTTTCCCTTCTTTATCTTCCATTCCCTTCTTTTCCTTTCCCTTCTCTTTCCTTTCTTTTTCCCTTTTTCCATCTTTTTCTTCCATCCCCTTCTTTTTCCCATCTTTCTCCCGTTCCTTTCCCTTCTCTTTCCCTTCTTTTTCCCTTCTTCTATCTTTTTCTTCCATTCCCTTCTTTTCCCCTTCTTTCTCCCTTCTCTATCCCTTCTCTTTCCCTTCTTTTTCCATCTTTTTCTTCCATTCCCTTCTTTTACCCTTCTTTCTCCCTTCTCTCTCGCTTCTTTTTCCCTTCTTTTTCTTCCATCCCCTTCTTTTTCCCATCTTTCTACCTTTTCTCTCCCTTCTTTATCCATCTTTTTTTTTCTTCCATTCCCTTCTTTTCACCTCCATTTTTACCCGCAATTTTCATCAGTTTCATTTATTTCTTCGTCCTTTCTAACGTATATACTTCACGCTTATTTCCTCTCCTTATATGTGTAATTTTCTTCCAGGTTTGTATGTAGACGACCCTTGCCCTTCAGTGTCATGCCAGCCCACCACCACAACACGTGTCGGATACTGGCCCAGGCAAGTGTTCCTATACCTATTCAATGTGCCAACAATATTTTTTTTCTGTCAGTTTTCATATATTTACCCGCTTCTCATTTCTTCGGCGGTGGGTGATTTTTTTTCCTTTCCGTCTTCTTTTATATTTTGATTGCTTGTCTGCCTTTCCGTGGTGGTGTGTGAGTTTTCCCGTTAGTGTTTATATATTTATCCCCTTGTCTCTTCCTTGGTGGTGAGATTCTCTTCAGTAAAAGGAGTCAGCTGAGGAACTAAAATAAAAAGTGTTATATATATAGTACGACAGACGTATAAACAGCGCCCGCAACACGCTGCTCCAACAAGCTTTATTTTGCTAGTCAGGGAAAGAAAGTTTAGTCTGTACTCGAGCACGCCGTTCGTGACTCTTTACTTGGGTCGGGCCTGCGGGACTTCCTGCTCTTGTTTTGTCCACTCCCAAGAAAGTGTTGTTGACGTAATGAGCGACTTCATAAAAAAAACAGTAAAACAATAGAAAGAATAGACGCTTTTGACTGGAAACGGCGGAGCTTTTAGACCGCTCTCACATATATTATTTATCGGGTTAGGATTTCACCTGTCGAAGCTCCCTTTTGGCATTTACTCTTTTTTTGCGTTGAGATGATCGCCTCCACGCTCTCCCCTCGCGCTCTGCTTGCCTATGCCGCCCACAAAAGCACCCCTCACTAGGTAACCCCCGCCCCCTTCCCCCGTTCCCTGCCCCACATATGTTCCCTCAGGCCCTCCAACACACTCTCGACCCCTCCGCCTCGCCGCTCCACACACCTGTAGTCTCGTTATTATGTATAGACCACCTGACCCCGCCACTCACTCCTGACATCCACACCGGCTCCCTACTCTCTCTCTCTCTCTCTCTCTCTCTCTCTCTCTCTCTCTCTCTCTCTCTCTCTCTCTCTCTCTCTCTCTCTCTCTCTCTCTCTCTCTCTCTCTCTCTCTCTCTCTCTCTCTCTCTCTCTCTCTCTCTCTCTCTCTCTCTCTCTCTCTCTCTCTCTCTCTCTCTCTCTCTCTCTCTCTCTCTCTCTCTCTCTCTCTCTCGTACACACACACACACACACACACACACACACACGACTCTCCAGCACTATTTCCATCACTAACATGCCTCCTCCCTCCCCCTTCCCCTCCTCCACCTGTGCCTCCACCACCACCTGACTCCTGCCCCCGGACGTGTGTTCATAGAGGCCTCCGAGCTAACCAGTGATACTCGGAACCGCAGAAATTGACCTCTCTTTCGGCCACTCATCTTTACGCTCTTTCATAGGTGCAGTGATTGGCGGTCTTTTACTCACTTCCCCCCCTTTTTTTTTCCTTGAGCTGCTTCCTTAACTGTTCAAAAAAAAAAAAATCATCACAGCCGCCATGTTGTTACCAAAAGATCCTCGATAAATGCTAAGTGATGCTGATGCGGTAGTATTTTTTTGTGCTTTAGGTATAGTTAGGATCTCCATACATACATACATACATACATACATAAAAGATCAGTGAGTAGCCGGCTCTTTTTTTTCATTATTGTTTCCTTTTTTTATGCCCTTGAACTGTTTCCTTTACTGTAAAAAAAAAATACATACATACATACATACATACATACAAATAAACACCTACAGGGAAGCTAATGCATATAGAATGAGAGGCGAGAGGAGCAAGGAGGGGAAAGATTAAAAAGAGCAATGCCTGTAATGAAACTTTGACCTAATGTAATGCTGTCTGTCCACCTGTCTGGTCTGATGATGCGGCTACACCTAACCCGCCTCTACCTGCCCTTATGTTTCGACAGGTAGAGATGGCCAGAACAGAGTTGTTTTTCTTTGCTGTAAGATGAGAAAGGTCAAGGTTGATATAGGGAAGAAAAAAAAGTTGACAACATACTGTACATCCACACTCGCACACACACACACACACACACACACACACACACTCCCACTATCTATCTATCTATCTATCTATCTATTTATCTATCTATCTATCCATCTTTAACCCTTGCGAGAGTGAGGGAAACGTCAAGTCAATCTCTTTAAAGTTTGCTCGTTAATTTCGCAGAAGTTCGACGTTGCTGACCTTGCTTGCTCTGACTCAGTTTTCCGCTTAAAACTTCCATTAACAAGAATCATCAGGAAACCCTAATCTATATCAGTCTTCCCTCAGCCTCGACCTTCACCCCGTAAGCCTCAACCAATTACGTTTTTTTTTCTCCCTTTATCATCAGTAGCAGCAACCGTAGTAGTAGTAGTAGTGGTAGTAGTAGTAGAAGTAGTCATCGTTAGTTTTCCAGCTGGTCTTTCCTTCCTATCGTCCCTTACGTGTTAGTGTTCTCCATCTTGCTCCGGCGAAGGTTTAAAATATTGCATCTTCTTCCTCTGGTTCCTTGTCTGCCTCCTCTCCGTTCACCACCAGGTCCTCCACTATCGCATCACCTCCATAAGTGTTATTTGAGCGGCTAGAGTCATCACCAAGGCCACACCAGTCTCCATCTCTCTCTCTCTCTCTCTCTCCCTCTCTTATCCTCAACCCAACACCAAACCTCCATCAGTCTTATTAGAACACGAGGCTTCATCACCAAGTCCCCAGTCCCCAGCGCCTCCTCCATCACTCTCTCCCCGCCACAATCATCATTACCGTCACCACCACCACCACCGTCACCACCAACAACAACAATAGCAAACATACGTCACCCTTCTTTGACCTCCACCACCACCACCACCACCACACCACCACCACACTTCCATTACTCCCTCACCATCACCACTAATCACCTTTCATCACCCTCTTCTCTCCCTCACCACCACCTAACCCTCACCATCCTCCCCCACTCCAGCACGCCAGCAAACCTCCTTCACCACACCCACCACCACGCCATCCAGCCCCGAACAGGCTCCATCCATCTCCATCAATGTCCTTCCTCCTCCACCACCACCACCACCATTCCCTCCCCCACACCACCACCACCACCATCCCCTCCCCCACACCACCACCACCACCTTCCCCTCCCCCACACCACCACCACCACCACCGTCAGCCCACACGTCAGGCACAACAAGAATCACCTCCGTGCCTTCTCATTCGTGGCACACACTCCCCGCCGGGCTGTCATGCGTCTGTTCAGTGTGTTGTATTAAAGTCTGGCTCGGCACCCAGGCCCGCTCTGCTCGGCACCCAGGCCCGCTCTGCTCGGCACCCAGGCCCGCTCTGCTCGGCACCCAGGCCCGCTCTGCTCGGCACCCAGGCCCGCTCTGCTCGGCACCCAGGCCCGCTCTGCTCGGCACCCAGGCCGGCTCTGCTCGGCACCCAGACCCGCTCTGCTCGGCACCCAGGCCCGCTCTGCTCGGCACCCAGGCCCGCTCTGCTCGGCACCCAGGCCCGCTCTGCTCGGCACCCAGGCCCGCTCTGCTCGGCACCCAGGCTCGCTCTGCTCGGCAATCAGTTCAGTAAACCTTTGTGTAACCTTATATAAACCAACGAAATACATGAATTGCATGTATTGCGTGGGAAGCATAATTTTGAGTTACTTTCAGTGGAGCCAGAAACGAATGTTCTTTTAGCTGCATCGAGCCCGGCCAAACGGCCCGACATGGCTGCCGCGCACCAGTCAGGCTGCAGCTTACCGGCAACGCCTGACGTGGAATGTCAGTATAATGCTTTCAATAATCAAAAGAGTGAGGCTTCATTACTCATACAAACTACGAGATTATTGATACTATTCTCTGTCAGAGTCTTCACTTAGATGTTTGGTGGCTGCCTCCGCCGAACAAATGGTTCCCTAACAGGGGACGACACACCCCTGCCGCCCACAGGAATACCTTGCCGCAGCGAGTTAGCACAGGTGTCGCAGCCCGACAGAGCCATTACTTGGAGAAACAACAGCCCCACCATGTCTGCATTGGTCCAGGTTATCCCGGCGAGGACAACAAGGATATCGCTCACGAGTCCCTAAGCTGAAGGATTACTCGAGGGCGCCGCCGGGCCGGAGGGAGGGGGATAGGCGGCGAGGCGAGGCTCAGCTGGCTCACCCCTGACGAGGCAATAAAAGACGCCCACGCGTGGGGTTTAGGCTAATGCTATCAACCACCTGCCAGGGACACGGCGACGAGGCGGGCTGGCAGGCTGACTGACTGACTGACTGGCTGACTGACTGACTAACTGACTAGTTGGCTGGCTGACTGCCTGACTGGAAGATTGACTGGTTCTGGCTGGGTGACTGGCTGGCTGGCTTGCTGGGTGACTGGCTGGCTGGCTTGCTGGGTGACTGGCTGGCTGGCTTGCTGGGTGACTGGCTGGCTGGCTTGCTGGGTGACTGGCTGGCTGGCTTGCTGGGTGACTGGCTGGCTGGCTTGCTGGGTGACTGGCTGGCTGGCTGGCTTGGTGCACAACACCTTCCTCGCCGGCTTATCGTCAGTCCGTCACAATCTTATCGGACGATCGATCTTGCTCACTTGGCCTGCCCTCTCTTGCTGCCTCCTCCTCCTCCTTTTCCCCTTGTATCCGATTCCTTTACCTTCCTACCCCAATGTTTTCTCTTACTGCAGCTCTTTCTCTTCCTCCCTCCTCTGTTTTCAGCTACTCTCGCAACTCTTCTTCCTCCAGCTTTTTCTCTTCTTTCCCCTCCTATTCTCCCTCCTCCTTTGCTTGTTTCTGCTCTTGACATTCTACTTTCCACTCCTCTTTCTACTCTACTTGCCTTCTCCTTTGTTCTATTATTTTTCGTTCTTTTCCTCTTTTTTTTTCTTCCTCTCGCTCCCTTTGGTCCTTGTCAAGCTGCTTTTTCTCATTATCTTTTTGTTGGTTTTTTTTTCTTATTTGCGTCTTTCTCTTTCCACCCCAAGCACTAGTCTTACTCGGTCTCCTGTTTCCTCCTCCTCCTCCTCCTCCTGATGTCTCGGTTTATCTGTCACGTTCTCTGGACTCTGGAATGTCTGTCTGTACCTCTGAAGAAATATTGCATTATCGAGTCTGCTCCCCTGCTTCCGTTCCTGTTCCCTTCCTTCTCTCCTTTCTGTCTTCTTCCTTTCTTCTTTCTTTCTTACTACTTCCTTTCCTTCTTTACTACCTTCTTTCCTTCATTTCTTATTTATTTCTTTCTTTCTTTCTTTCTTTCCTTCCTTTCTTATTTCTTATCGTTCCTTCTTTTCTTCATTCCTTCCTACTCTCCCACCTTCCTTTCTTCTTGCTGTTTCTTGTCTTCCCTTTTCTTCCTTCCTTCCGGTTTTTTTCCCTCCTTCCTTTCTTCTTTTCTTCCTCCCGTTCCTTATCTTTTTCCTTCCTTCCTTCCTTCCTCCCGTTCCTCATTTTTTTCCCCTTCCTTCCTTCCTCTAGTTCCTTATCTTTTTCCTTCCTTCCTTCCTTCCTTTCTTACTCCCGTTCCTTGTCTTTTTCCTTCCTTCCTTCCTTCCTTTCTTACCTACTCGTTTCTTTCCTTCGTTTCATCCTTCCATTCTTTCTTTCGTTCTTTTGTATTTCGTATTTCCTTCCATACTTCATTTCTTCCTTCCTTCCTTCTTTTCTTGCGTCCTTCCTTCCTTTGTATGTTATTATTTTTTTTCTTTCTTTGTTTGATTTTTTTTCTTAACTGTTCTACTTCCTCTCTCCCTTCTATCATTCACTGCTTTTTTTCTTCCTCTCTTCATTGCATTCTTTTTTTCCCTTCTCTTCTTAACATTCAGTCAAGGAGGTTAGTTCTAAATTGTAAGTTGCATGTAAGTCGTAGGTAAAAAACGGATTAACAGGTGACCGGGGCAGGTGTAAAAGGTCAAAAGTGAGTAAGTAGGTGGTACAGGGAGGTTAGCAGGTGGGTCGTGAGTCAGTAAGTAGGTGGTACAGACAGGTTAGCAGGTGGATCGTGAGTCAGTAAGTAGGTGGTACAAGCAGGTTAGCAGGTGGGTCGTGAGTCAGTAAGTAGGTGTAAGTAATAGGCGGACACGTGAGGTGGCGCTTCAAGGTCATGGGTGAGGCAGGAGTATTGACGCGTCCTCCTGGTGGCCTGAACAGTGGCAGGGCGAGGCAGGGCAGGGAGGCAGGGGCGAGGCAGGGCAGGAAGCAGGGGTGAGGCAGAGACAAGGCAGGGGAGGGAGGCAGCGAGGCAGGGCAGTAAGCAGGGGTGAGGCAGAGACAAGGCAGGGGAGGGAGGCAGAGAGGCAGGTGGTATTGGAAGAAGAAGAAACATGAGACAGTGGATTTAGTAAAAGGAAAGACAAAGGGAAGGAAGGAAGGAGTAGACAGCTGTTGTAGGAAAGGGAAGGAGACAGTGGTTATAGGAAAGGGAAGGAGACAGGTGTTGCAGGAAAAGGTAGGAGACATTGATTGTAGGAAGAGGAAGGAGGGGGCAGGTGATATAGTAAAGGGAAATAGACAGAGGCGACAGGTGTTGGGAAAGTCCTGAAAAAATGAGGCGGTTATTATGCCCACCACTTCCCGCGAGCACGCGCGCACACACACACACACACACACACACACACACACACACACACACACACACACACACACACACACACACACACACTAGTATGGCGCCACACACAATCAGGTTATGTTGTCGTGATACCAAAGCGATTCGATTTTTTTATATTTTTTAGTGTGCGTGTGCGTGCTGATTTGTCAGTGTTGTTGAGCCCTGTTCCCTGAACTACATGATGCGCCGCGCTCTCGCTTCTTTTTTAATGAATCAGTTTTATTTGAGTGTTCCAGTCGTGCTTTTGTTCTAATTCTGTAAACTTAAAAGGAATAATAATATTCAGGCAAAGGTTTGCTTTTTTTATTTTTATAAACAGAAAAACTTATTAATGCAAATATATTCATTAATTTTTTTTAGCAAAAACGAATGCTATAACGGTAATTTAAAAAAATAATTAAGTGAGAAAATATTTTTTTGATGTACATGTAATGGAGCAGAGTATATTTTTTAACGAAAATAAATAAATCTAAGCTATTAAGTCATTTTTTCCAAGAAAACATGCTCAGTTAATTACAAATTTTAAAGATTAAAATAGTTTCAACATAAAATATAACCTGGAATATTAATCTTACAGAATACTTCGCGGCGCGTGTGGAAACAAGTGTCAGAAAACATCCAAGACCAGCAAATCAAGACACAGGAAACAAGTGTCAGAAAACATCCAAGACCAGCAAATCAAGACACAGGAAACAAGTGTCAGAAAACATCCAAGACCAGGAAATCAAGACACAGACCAGATAAAAAATGCCGCAAACCAAAGCAAGGAACGTCGTGTTAGTGGCAGCCGTTACGACAGCAATTAATATTCGTGAGTGTATCAAAAATGATGTTGGGATCAAAGAGGAGAGAATGAAGGCAGAATCTCATTTTTAATTAAACGCAAATAAATGCAACTAAATAAATAAGGAAGGCAGGAAAACCTCGGGGGCGGAGGGCGGGAAGGTTGTGCTCCGCTGCGCCTGCTGGTATGTTCTTCAATATTTACCTGTGATTAATGTTGCAGAGCGTGCCATTGTGTGTGTGCGTGTGTGTGTGTGTGTGTGTGTGTGTGTGTGTGTGTGTGTGTGTGCGTGTGTACCTTGCTTGCTCTGTTATGTACACATGTCAGCCCAGAGGATTGATGAGTGCAGGAGTACCAGGAAATGTGTGTGTGTGTGTGTGTGTGTGTGTGTGTGTGTGTGTGTGTGTGTGTGTGTTGTAGAGAGAGAGAGAGAGAGAGAGAGAGAGAGAGAGAGGCTGACTGACAGACGAGCATACTGACAAGCAGACTAACAGGCAGAGAGACGCTCAGGGACACAGACGAACCACACAAACTTAAAAAATAAAAATCCAATCCTACGGCTTTGATTTATTTAACGTTGCAATATTTTTACACTGAATTTTAGGACCGCAATATATTCTTTTTTTCATGTGTGCCCAAGGAGAGAAAGGTCAGGATTGAAGGTCATAAGTTTTTTTGTTTATGTATGTCTGTTGCTGTGTCAAGTCTACATCTATATCTATCTGTACCTCTGCCTGTCTCTATCCATCTATCTATTTGTGAATGTATGTCTGTTGCCGCGTCGAATCTCCATCTATCTCTGTCTATCTGTACCTTTGCCTGTCTTTATCTATCTACCTCAATTTCTCTTCTTCCCCTTCACTGCTGAATTAAACTCGGAGGTAACCTGAGAGCATCGTGTTCCGGGGGTGACTCAAAACATTTTACAGCGGCATCTAAGTCCTCAGTGTTACGAAAGAAAAAAACACTTGACAACATTTTCCCGCAACACAGTGACGCAGAACGAAAATCTAAAAAAAAAGGGGGAAAGAAAAGAAAAACAAATGCCAGTGTGATTATTAACTTGACTTCAGGGACGAGTATCAAAATCGGGAACAGAGTGAGTATCGGTTGTGAATATCGGTAGCGGTGTTAGTAGTTTTAGCAAATTATCGGTTCAAAAGAAATCAGGAACAGGGTATCGGTTGTGAATATCGGTAGCGGTGTTAGCAGTATTAGCAAAGCATCGATTCAAAAGAAATCAGGAACAGAGTATCGGCTGTGAATATCGGTAGCGGTGTTAGTAGTATTAGCAAAGTATTGGTTCAAAAGAAATCAGGAACAGAGTATCGGTTGTGAATATCGGTAGCGGTGTTAGTAGTTTTAGCAAATTATCGGCTCAAAAGAAATCAGGAACAGAGTATCGGCTGTGAATATCGGTAGCGGTGTTAGCAGTATTAGCAAAACATCGGTTCAAAAGAAATCAGGAACAGAGTATCGGTTGTGAATATCGGTAGCGGTGTTAGTAGTTTTAGCAAAGTATCGGCTCAAAAGAAATCAGGAACAGGGTATCGGTTGTGAATATCGGTAGCGGTGTTAGCAGTATTAGCAAAGTATCGGTTCAAAAGAAATCAGGAACAGAGTATCGGTTGTGAATATCGGTAGCGGTGTAAGTAGTATTAGCAAAGCATCGGTTCAAAAGAAATCAGGAACAGAGTATCGGTTGTGAATATCGGTAGCGGTGTTAGTAGTATTAGCAAAGTATTGGTTCAAAAGAAATCAGGAACAGAGTATCGGTTGTGAATATCGGTAGCGGTGTTAGTAGTATTAGCAAAGTATTGGTTCAAAAGAAATCAGGAACAGAGTATCGGTTGTGAATATCGGTAGCGGTGTTAGTAGTATTAGCAAAGTATCGGTTCAAAAGAAATCAGGAACAGGGTATCGGTTGTGAATATCGGTAGCGGTGTTAGTAGTATTAGCAAAGTATCGGTTCAAAAGAAATCAGGAACAGGGTATCGGTTGTGAATATCGGTAGCGGTATTAATAGCATTAGCAAAGTATCGGGTGAAAATAAAGCATCGTAATCGGTTCAGTAACGAGTATCGGTAAAACTAGTATTGATATCGGCACAGCTCTTAATTAAAAAAAAAAAAAAAACATCTCGGTGAAGTGAAATATCAGCAGAGAAGGATTTAATTTAGAGTCAAATTCGTCGCCATTTAGAAGAGTGAGATGATGGAATTTCTCTCTCATCTAAACTTCCCCCACAGGATCCCAACTCCATTTCCTTCGCCTTAATTAAATTCAAAGCCACATTTATACATTCCGGCACCTCAGCCACATCTCTGCCACACCTCCGCACCCCAAAGCCACATCCCGCTCATCTGCGTTCATAGTCCACAGTAGTCTTCCCTCCTGCCTTCCTACCATCCTTCTCCTCTTCCTCTCTTTCCTCGACCCATTTCTTCATCTAATTTCCAGTCAGATTCGCGCCTCCCTCAGTCCGGATATGTTTACTTAAGGAGGATTTGATACCTATGTTTCTTCTCATGTGCATTCTTCCCTGCCTTCTATTCTTTATCTTATACACCAGTTGTACGTTCGCCTCCCTGCACCATCCTAGCTATTCTTCTTCTTCTTCTTTTTCTCCCCTAGTGTATTTGACAGAGTAATTGGTGTGCAGTTTTTCTCTTGTCTTTTTCCTACGGTATTCCTCCTCTACCTGCTCTCCATTCTTCCTTCATTCCTTTTAATTGATCTCCTTTTAAAATGTTCATATGTGTACCTTTCCTTGTCTGTCTTCTTTAGTCATGTATTCTTTTATTTTCTTTCTGGTTCCCCGTTCTCATTGCCGCTCTTTTCCTTTCTTCAACCTTTTATATTTTTTTTTGTTCCTCCTTTATTCTAATTCCTCTTACATATCATTTTTTCTTCCTGGTCCTCATTTGTCCACATTTATCCTTTCCGTCTTTCCTTTTCCCCTGTCAGCTTCTTTGCCTCTTCTTTTATCCTCCTCCTCCTCCTCCTCCTCCTCTTCCTTTTTAAAACCGACTCCTTCATTACCTCATCTTCACTGGCAGCATCTTCTTCCTCATTTTCTCCTCCTCTCTTCCTCCCTTTCCCTCCTTCATTCCTCCTCCCTCACCCCCTATTTTCCATCTTTCTTTTCTTTCAGTCCTTCCCTTTTTTTTCTTCGTGTCATATCTTTCTTCCCAATTGTTTTTACTTCTTTGGGTTTTATTATTTTACTGTCTTTTCTCTTTTCCCTGTTTGATAATCTCTATATTTTTACTTTCTTCTTGATCTTCGTTTCATCCATTTAGTGTTACTTCATTTTTTTGTCCTTTTTAATATTTCTCCCTTTCTCTTATTTTCTTAACATCATCTCCCTTTTTCCCCTTCTCTCCCTTCTTCTTATTCGTTTGTTTCCTTACTCACGTTCAATTACTCCCTTTTTTTCTTGTCTCCCTTTTTGTTGTCCGCTTCCTTCTTTTACACCCTCGTCCCTTTCCTTTGGTCATTATCTTTCTCATGTCTTATCTTTCTCCTTCTCCTCCTCCTCCTCCTCTTTCAGGTTCTTGCAAATTATTCTCGTGTGGGGGAATATTAAACAGGACTGTCTCTCATTTGCCTTGCCTGTGTGTGTTGTAGGTGTGTGTGTGTGTGTGTGTGTGTGTGTAGAAGCGAGGTTGTAGGCGTGTATAAAAATTTTGCCGCTTTCCGCATCATTAAATAATAAAACACACACACACACACACACACACACACACACACACACACACACACACACACACACACACACACACACACACTCATCCGTATCTGCCCAACACATAAATTGACGTGTTTGCTTATCAGGTCATGCACACACACACACACACACACACACACACACACACACACAGCATCTTGCATCTCGTTCACATACCGATTAGTTCCATTGTTGGTGACAGGAGAGAGAGAGAGAGAGAAGCCAGCCCCACCCTTGCATTACCCTCGCTCTTCTCCCAATCTTCTCTTTTGCTTTTTCTTCCTTCACTTCTTTCCCTTTTCGTAACTATTTGGGACACGCGAGAAAAGTCTGTCTGTCTCTTTCTTGAGCCATTCCTTCCTTTGCTTTTCCCCTCCTGCCCTCATTCTCCTTCTTCTTCCACCTCTACTCTTATTTCTCTTCTTTTCTTTCCTTTAAATTCTTCTGTGATTCTTTTGATATGTTCCTCTCTTCATGCCCTTTATCATCTCTCTTTCCCCTGTTATTTCCTTCTCCATTGATTTTATCCAAGTCTTCCCCCTTTAGAATGAAGAAGAGAAAGGAAGGAAGAGAGGAAGAGAAAATGAGGAAGAAGATGCCGCCATTGAAGTTGAGTTTGTTTACCTTTTCTCTCTTCCACCTAAATTTTACCCTCTCCCTTCGCTTGTCCAAGGAATCTTCTAACCCCTTTCCTCCTCTTTCTTTATTTCCTTCATCATTCTCCTTTCCATTCCATACCTTTGACATCTACTCGATTGCACTCCTCCCCATTTTCTTTCTTTCAATCCTTACCTTTCCTAACCCATTACCTATTTTGCCTCTTCCTTTCATACCCTCTTTCATTATTTCCTTCATCATTCTCCTTCCCATTCCTTACCTTTGACATCTACTCGATTGCATTCCTCCCCACTTTCTTTCTTTCAATCCTTACCTTTCCTAGCCCACTGCCTATTTTCCCTCGTCATTTCATTCCCCTACTCCTTAAAATCTTCCTCTCCCTATTTACTTTCCATAACCTCACTACTATACAAATCTAACCCCTCCCATTTCCTTGTTTCTCTTCCCATACTGTCCCCATTTAACCCCCTCCCCTCCTCCCTCTCAGCTCCTCTCTCCTTCATCTCCTCCCCCTCTCCCTCCCTTTACTTCCCATAACACCACTACAAATCTAACTCTCTCCCTCTTTCTCTTCTCTCTCTCTTTCTCCTCTCTCTCTCTCTCTCTCTCTCTCTCTCTCTCTCTCACCCCTCTCTCTCTCTCTCTCTCTCTCTCTCTCTCTCTCTCTCTCTCTCTCTCTCTCTCTCTCTGTCTGTCTCTCTCCAACATTCTCTCTATATCTCTCTCTCTGTCTCTCTCTCTCTCTCTCTCTCTCTCTCTCTCATCAACGCAGTAGTAAGTAAAATCAAATAGAAGAATGGGAAAGGTCTGTTGTTCTTACTAATGATGGTTGTAGTTGTAGTTGTCATAGTGATTGGTGATGGTGATGGTGAGTGACTATTACTGGTGGTGATGGTGGTGGTGATGGTGGTGGTGGTGGTGAGTGACTATTATACTGGTGGTGGTGGTGGTGATGGTGATGGTGAGTGACTATTCCTGGTGGTGGTGGTGGTGGTGATGATGGTGAGTGACTATTACTGGTGGTGGTGGTGGTGATGGTGATGGTAAGTGACTATTACTGGTGGTGGTGGTGATGATGAGTGAATATTACTGGTGGTTGTGGTGGTGGTGGTGGTGGTGGTGGTGGTGGTTGTGGTGGTGGTGGTGGGGCTGTATTCATTTTAATAGACGTCTGGACCTCCATATACATAAAAATCTAAATAATGTTATCGTATGAAATTTAAAGACGCCTAAAAACAATAACTTAATGAAATCAGAAAAAAAAGACTCAATTTTAGCTCTTGAGGGTGTTCTAATGCTCCCCTTCTTCAAAAGAGTTCAAGTTATAGAAAGAAAGATACATACAGCAGAAGAAAGGGTGTTCAGAAGTCTTATCTATCGAGAGTGAGTACATGAGCATTTGGTGTAACATAAACATTCGAACACCTGACACTTTCTATATCATTCACGTACAGTCCTTAAAATTATCGAACTCATCCTTCATATAGTGACCGTTTATGTTGTTTATTCTTTCTTCCACTTCCCATGCTCCTTTCTACTTTATCTCCCTTCACACAGTCTTTCTCCTCCTTAACCTTCATTGTTCTCTTCGGTGTAGATAAATGTATTAGCTACTATCATTTTTTTTTGTGTCGCCCTACCAGCTCAATGTATACTCCAACGCCAGACGAGGGGCACTAAACACCCATCTTAGTTACGGTGTACGGGTGCCCTGAGGTTCTCTGTTCCTGGTATTGGCTTTTAACATGATGATGATGGTGATTAGAATAAAAATGCACGGTTCTTTTGATTTAGATACGACGTGAAGAAAAAGTACCACCACAATGTGTATTTGCGTCGTCCTTGAGAGTGCTGGTCGCGTTTTGGGGATAAGAGCAAAGGATTTTTTTTTTATAGTGAGGACAAGGATACAGACAAAAAAAGGGCAAAAAAGGAAAATACAACAAAGCCTGCGATACAAAAAATGACAGGTGAGAAATTATTTATAACCTGTATATGCGTTGCTTCTTCCGCCATCTCTCCCTCTTCCACTTCCTCCTCCTCCTCCTCCTCCTCCTCGACCACCATTACCCTTTGTATAACAGTTAATCACCTTATACATTCCTTAATCACCACCACCACCTCATCAATCAAATCAGTTCGCTCTTCCACCACCATTACCACCTCACCTCCATCATCTACCAACTCCATCAACTTCATTGCACCACCACCACCACCACCACCTTCATCTACCCCTTCCCCTGCTTATACTACAACACCTACTCCTCGATGCAATTAATTATGAGAGAGAGAGAGAGAGAGAGAGAGACTTCAATGAGGCGTTTATGATTAATCGCTGAAGTGTGTTGCTTTCTTCTGAGTTGATGAATGAAGGAGTGTGGGAATGCGAAGGTGAAAGATGAGGAGGGAACATGGAAACATGGAAACATTGACGAGCAGGCAGCATAAATCTCATTGCGAGGGTGCCTGCTTTCAGTAATTTAATCAATCCGTCATCTATAGGAGTGACCCGCGGAAAGAATTAATACACTTGTGTACGTACTGTTGGATACATTCAGTTCACTCCAGCAGCAAAGTGTGGATCAATGCGCTTCTTGAAGGAATTGATTGTCTCCGCGCTTACTACATCTGCAGGAAGGCTGTTCCAGTGGCGAACAACTCTATTCGAGAAATAACTCCTGCCGATTTTTGTAGTGCATAGCTTCGATTGAATTGTTTTTCCGTTGTTTCTTGTTCTCGGGCTAGTTTGTAGCGTGAAGAGTTTGGAGTGATCGGCATTGCTGAGCTTGTTCAGGTTCTTAAAGACTTGTATCATTTCTCCCCGCAGTTCTCTCTTTAGGAGGAGGTGGAGGAGAATAATGCTGAGGAAGGAAAAAAAGACCGCAAAAAGAGGTAAAAGAAGAACAAAGGAGCTGAGACAAAGAATATAAAGGACAAAAGTAAGGCAAAGAGAGAGAGAGAGAGAGAGAGAGAGAGAAAGTCCGGAAAAGGAAGCAAGAAAGAAGTGAGAAGCGAAAGATTGGAAGAAAAAGAAGCTCGGTAAGGAGATAAAAAGTGCAAAGTGCAAAGGCAAAGGAAATGAAAGAGGAAGAAAAGGGGAAACAAGATAAGAAATAGCAAGAAAGAAGAAATAAGCAACAACAGCAACAAGTAGAGTAAAAGAAAAAAGAAAAAAACAGTCTTAACAATTGCACAACTCTAGAGAGACAAAATAATGAAAGAGAAAAAGAGTTAAATAAAATACTTCGAAAATAAAAAGAACCTGATTAATAGAACAACATCAAACGCAGCGGGAAAATGTTGTAATGCGAGACTCGGCTGCAAAAAAAATAATGGAAATGCTAAATAAATTATCCTTCGTTTTAGAGCACTTAAGAGAACGGTGTATAGGCATGAGGGGGGGGAGGGGGGGGGGTCTGACCTGTGTGTGTGGGTGTGTGTGTGTGTGTGTGTGTGTGTGTGTCGTAAATTTTTAAAACTTCTCGCTTTTGTATAAGATTAAAATGTTATAAATCTCTCTCTCTCTCTCTCTCTCTCCCCCCTCCCTCCTCCTCCTCCTTCCTCCACTATCTCTCGTTTGAACTGTGTGAACCTTTATTGTTTGTGCCGTGGCTTTTCTCTCCCTCCCTCCCTGCCTCCCTCCTTCCCTCCCTCCCTCCCTCCATCCATCCTTCTCTCCCTCTCTCTCTCTCTCTCTCTCTCTCTCCCTCTCTCTCTCTCTCTCTCTCTCTCTCTCTCTCTCTCTCTCTCTCTCTCTCTCTCTCTCTCTCTCTCTCTCTCTCTCTCTCTCTCTCTCTCTCTCTCTCTCTCTCTCTCCTTCCCCTCCATCGTCGTGTGATAAAAGAGAGTGGAAAGATGTATCGTTTCTCCCCTTTTTGCCTTATTTTTTCACCTAATCCCTTTCTTTCACGCCTATTCCCTTCCATCGTCCATCACTCCTCCATCCGTTTTTCCCCTCCTTTGTACTAACTCAATTAAACTTTATTTCTTACCTCCCATTTTCAATAACGCGTAGTCGACAACAAAGGAGAAAGTACTGATAGGGCTTCATTAAGGGGAAACTAATACATCGCTACTAGTGTCTAAAAAAGTATTTCCCGCCCATTCTTCACACATTGACACTGCAGTAGTTCATTTTACCTGGTGGGGGGGAGCGTATATGATTATCCGATGCACTCTATTGCCGGTTTGTCACTGAAATCTAATCATCGCGCAACAGTGAATGCATCAGTGCCGGCAAAGTGCACAGTGGGAGCCGCGTCACTGATCTCATTTGTGTTTGTGTCATTCTGGTGTGATGTAACGACCTTGTATGGGATAATGTTGGCGGGGAAAGTATCAGTGTGTAGCCATGTCGCTGTTGCTGTTCTTGCTGTTCGTGTGTCTACTACGCGTTATTGGAAATGGGAGGTAAAGAATAAAGTTTAATTGAATAAGTGCAAAGGAGTGGAAAAATGGATGGAGGAGTGATGGACGATGAAAGAGAATAGGCGTAAAAGAAGGGAGTGTAGGTGTGTGTCCTCTGTCCGTGAAGGAAAATTAATTACGAAGAAAAAGGAAAGTACAGGTGAGAGGAAACGAATCATGGAAAAAAGCCACGGAAGGGAGAGGAAGCAGGAAATGGAAGAGGAGTGTGTTTATTATAGATATGTTGTTGTTCTTGCTGTTCGTGTTTCTAAAGTGTCTGTGGTGTGGAAATATATGTACGAGTTGAGTGTGTGTGCTGTGTCTGTGAAGGAAAAATAGGTGCAGTTATGTTGTTGTTCTTGCTGTTCGTGTGTTTATAGAGTCTGTGGTGCGGGAATATGTGTATGAGTTGAGTGTGTGTCTTCTATCTGTGAAGGAAAAATATATAAGAAAAAAAAGGAATGTAGGTGAGAGGAAACGAATCAAGGAAAAAACAGTCACGAAAGGGAGAGGAAGCAGGGAACGGAAGAGGAAGTGTAAGTAAGTAAGTAAGTAAGTAAGTAAGTAAGTAAGTAAGAGTGTGTGTGTGTGTGGGAGGGGTTGGGGAGGGGGGGATATGTATTTCCGTCAACAGTTTTAATAATCTTCCCGTCTCTCATCTCCTCCAGGAAGTGTGTGTGTGTGTTGGGGGGGCGGGGGGTTATGTGTTTCCTTCAATAGTCTTAATTATCTTCCCGTCTCTTCCCTCCTCCCGCTCTTCACAGTCCATCCAATATCAATTTTACCCCCACAGTTTTCCCGCCCAGTTATAATCCCCTCCCGCTCACCTTCCAGTCTCCCCGTTTTAAATAACTTGAGCTTAATTTTGACTTTTTTTCCCGATCGGATTACAAGATCTTCCCTACTTCGCCCCCCCTCCTTTTCCCCTTCCTCCTCCTCCTCTTCTTTCTCTTTCCCCTCCTCCTCGACCTACTAAAGCCTCATCTCTTCATTGGGCTTTCATGAAAATCGTTCGCGAGCGTGTTGGCCGGTGCTTCGTGCAGCCCTGATTACATTATGCATCCCGGTTCTGCCTGTTCGTCCTCTACCTTTTCCTGCTCCTCCTTTTCCTCTCGTTTTTTCATTTCCTTTTTTCATTATTATTAATATTTATTATTCATCTCCGGCCTGCCTGTTCGTCCTCTACCTTGTTCTTCTCCTCCTCCTCCTCCTCCTCTCCTTCTTTTTCTTTTCTTTCTTTATTATTATTACTATTCTGTTATATTCAACCCCGGCTTGCCTGTTTCTCCTCTATACCTTTTTCTGCTCCTTTTCCTCCTCCTCTTCTTCTTTTTGCATCGTCTAGGTTTATCTTTATTTCATTATTATTACTGCTACTGTTTTGCATTCCCAGCCTGATTGTTTTTCCTCTACCTTCTCGTGTTCCTCTTCCTCTTCTTCCTTTTTTTAATCTTCTATCCTTGTTTTATTTTCATTTTTATTTGGTATTACTGTTTTCATTATTTTTATTGTGTTTTTTTAAGTTGTTTGGGTTATTAATATTATTTTTATTAGTGCTTGGTGATTGATGTGTTGTTTTTCATTGCCATCATCAGCATCATCATCATCATTGTCATCATTATCGTCTTCACTATCTCTTTTATTCTCATTTATTGCTTTGAATATTCTCCACTCATCCCTCTCCTCCTTTTCCTTCCAGTCCTTCGCTTTCTCCTTCTTCCTCTCCTCACATCATCATCATCATCATCATCTCCAGGAATTCCACCACAGCCATCATCAAGCTCCATCTTCTCCCTCTCCTTTTCCTCCTTTTTTCTGCTAACATTTCGACATTTTCCTCAATCATACCCTGCATCTTTACCTCTCTTTTCCTTTCACTCCTTTTTCTCTCCCATCATTCACCTTCACCCTCATCCTCTTCCCCACTCCTCGTCTTCTCCCTCGTCACAAGCTTCGTCCTCTTCCGCGTCCTCTCCTCACTCCTCCTCTTCTCCCATTATTGATCGCAGTAAAACAGAAGAAAATAAAGTTAAGTGTAGCCAAAGAAATTAGTGCTCAGGAATATAAAAGAAAGCTGTAAAGAAGACACCAGAATCTTGTCCCCGCAAAAGGAAAAGATATTACAGTAGAAAGAAAAATTAAAGAAAAACAGTTAAGTTAAAGATAATGATGAAAACAGCAGAAAGTTGTCTAGAAATATGTCCCAAGAAGAGAAAAGAAAATTACAGTAGAAAAAGATAATAAAGAAAATTTCAGAAACTTGTCCACCGCAGAATTTAAAAAAAAGATAATAATGAAGAAAACAACAAGAACATCAGAAAAGAAAAAAAAGAACATAAAATAAAACTTATCCCGAGCAGAAGGAAAAGAAAACAAAGCAAAAACAAACAAACTCCTCCACAACAACAAAAAGAAGATAAAGAAAACGCTCAAAAAACTTCTCCCCGGGCAAAAAAAAAAAAGATAAAAAAAGAAAAACACCAAAAAAAAAAAAAAACGGAAAGCCAAGTTACTCCTATTACCCACCGGCCTGAAGAAGTCACGGGGAGGGGAGGGGGGGGGGGGGTTAGAAAGGGAAGGGAGGGGCAAAGAAGGAAGGTCGGGGGTGGGGTAGGGGGGGGGGGGTTAGCCTGCGTGTGTTACCTATCTCCGTATCTACCTGCTGATGATTCTGATGATGCTGATATCCGCCTGCTTATAATGGCCGGGCTAATGGTGTGTTCGTGTGCAAGCGGCTTATCTTCATCCACTCCCATTACGCCCGGTCCACCATCCCCAAGATCCTTCCCCTCCTTCCTCCCCCCCTGGCATCCCCCCTCTCCTCACTGCTTCACTTCCCGCTCCCCCTTCCTCTGTCCTTCCCTTTCCCTTCCTTCATCGTTATATCTTCCTCGTACCTTCCCTTCCTTCCTCCTCCCCTGGCATTTCCCCCTCTCTTCACTCCTTCACTTTCCGCTTCCCCTTCCTCTGTCCTTCCCTTTCCCTTCCTTCATCTTTATTTCTTCCTCGTACCATTCCAGAAACCCCTTTCTTTTCTCATTTTCCTTAATCATTTCCCCTTCCCCTGCTTATTCCCTTCATCCTCTTCTTTCTCCTCTTTTCCTCCTTTTTCAATTCTATAAAAATATCCTCCGTTCCCTTCATTCCTATTTTCATTGTCTCATCCTTTTCCTCTCCTTTTCCTCCACTCCTTCCTTCCCTGTCCCTTCCTCGTCCCGTCTATTTTTCCTTCACTCCTTCCTACCCTGTCCCTTCCTCGTCCTGTCTATTTTTCCTCCACTCCTTCCTTCCTGTCTCCTTCTAGTTCTCTCTTTTTTTCCTTCACTCCTTCCTTGCCTATTCCTCGTCCTGTCTCTTTTTCCTCCGCTCCTTCCTTCCTGTCTCCTTCTAGTTCTCTCTTTTTTTCCTTCACTCCTTCCTTGCCTATTCCTCGTCCTGTCTCTTTTTCCTCCACTCCTTCCTTCCTGTCTCCTTCTACTTCTCTCTTTTTTTCCTTCACTCCTTCCTTGCCTATTCCTCGTCCTGTCTCTTTTTCCTCCACTCCTTCCTTCCTGTCTCCTCCTCGTTCTCCCCATTCACCCGCCCCCTGTCACCCTTCCATAAGACCCATAATGTTTTAATGGAATAGTAATTTCACTCAAGGTTCGAGGTGGTTATGCAAGGATGGTTTCAGGTTGTTAGCGAAATTACGTTACCATGCATCTTTTTTTTACTCTACAAATTGCTCAGTTCCACGACCCTTTGCTTTAATGGGTGCTAGCCTATCAAAAGAACGTGTATTACCTTTGTTTTTCGTGAAGGGGCTTAATTGGTCGGCGGTCCAGTTTGAAGAAGGAAGATTTTGCGGCCGTGAAGTATAATGTATTTTAAGGTATTTAGAATGAAGGTATTTGTTTGTCTATCAATTTTTTTTTTTCTGTTCGTGGAAGATAACTCACATTCTCTCTCTCTCTCTCTCTCTCTCTCTCTCTCTCTCTCTCTCTCTCTCTCTCTCTCTCTCTCTCTCTCTCTCTCTCTCTCTCTCTCTCTCTCTCTCTCTTCACTAATAAGCTTCGTTAGGTTTGTTTTCCCGGCCGGGCGTCGCTCTGATCGCTCTCCCTTTTCCCACGCCGCCGCGCCTCACCTGTTTGCTCCTCGTAATTGTTCCCTCTCGGCGGTGTTGCCAGGGAGGTGAAGGATGGAACACAGACAAAGGAAATATTCACGGGTGTCGCATCCAATAACAAGAAATATATATATAGCGCGCGTGCAGGTGTATCTTTCCGTGATGAAAACATACAGTTGAAGGGAAGCGAGGTCGTGTTTTTTGTTTACGACAGAGGAGAAAGTCGAGCATCAAAAGGAAATAGATAAAAAGACCTTAACACTTTGACCCCGCGTATGAGTGTAAAACATATTAAAAAAAGTTAGCAGTATTGATTGAAGTTTTTCTTCTTGAGAGGGAAAAGAATAAACAGAAAAAAGCTGGATTGACTAACACTAAATATTGCTGAATTCAATTGTACTTTCCTTAAAAACAGAAAAAAATATGGTAAATGATAGCGATAATATATGAAGACAATGGTAGTAATAATAATAATAATGATGATACGGTAATAATAATAATAATAATAATAATAATAATAATAATAATAATAATAATAATAATAAAAATAATAAAACAGAAAAATCAGTAATAGAGAAAAACGAAGTAATTTTAAAAAGGAGAATTAGGAACGTTATAAGCTTAAAACATTTTTCATAACGAGTTGAGAAAAACGATTTAAAACTACAATTCATCTTATTAAACTTGTTCCTGCAAAAAAAGAAAAACAATTACCATAGTCGTATACTTATTTTTCTTTATTTATTCTTTTCATGCTTTTTTCTTCTTTTGCGGAGAAAGAAGAAGGAACAGGAAGAATAAGTGTTGATGGCAAGACGTGTTCCGATATTAGTTTTGTTGTTGTTTATATTGTTGTTGTGTTGTATTTTTATGATATAGCTGAGTAGGAAGGATTCTCGCTGTGATATAGAGAGAGAGAGAGAGAGAGAGAGAGAGAGAGAGAGAGAGAGAGAGAGAGAGAGAGAGAGAGAGAGAGAGAGAGAGAACCAAAAAGGGAAGAACATTAGAAAAAGAAAGAAAATAAAGCAAAAGGGAAAGAAAAAGAGACAGAAGGAGGAAAAGAGAAAAGAAAGAGACAGAAAGAGGAAAAGAGAAAAGAAAAAGAGAAAGAAAGAGATAAAGAGAAAAGGGAAAGAGGAAGATTTTTGATAATATTTTTCCTTCCACTTCTGGGTTTTTTTGTTTTTTTGTTTTTCGTTCCTCATTTCTCTACATGTCATGGTGCCTTTTTTCACTTCTATCCACAAATGAACCGAGAAAAGGGGAAAAAATTGACGTTCATCCAGAATCACACCCATCTCACTCCGGGCGTTTCAACTATTCATTTTCTGGTCTGTGTCAGCGGGGTGTCCATCACTCCTGAAAGCCATTTCCGTCGCCAATCACTTTTCTGTCTGTGATATGAATAACTACTGAAGCGGCGACAGCTTTTAGATTTTTAACGGAAATACGTAAGGATTAGGGTCGTAAAATTACCGGGAATTTTGAACTGGGAAACTTTCCATGGAAATTTTTGGGAATTTTCTGAAAATTTGAGAATTGAGAAAAATTTACAAGCTTCCCTATGGCGCCTTTGGGCATCTTTTTTTTATTGGGCTTAAGTTTGTTGCCTCTTTTGACTTCAGCTTTAGGGGGCTGTTAGTGAATGTCCCTGAGGCTGGTAGTGGGGCAGGCAGAATTGTTGAAGTGACGCCATTGAGGCACATGTCACCCTCCGATTAATCTAACTTAACAAAACCCCAAACAGTTACTAATGGTCTTGACTCAGAAAATTCGTATATGCTTCCTTGGTAATGAGACTTTATTTACAACAAAGTGAGGTCATTCTTTGTTGATTTATACCATAAGGTGCTGGCTATCATGTGTTTGAAAGATAACCCAAACTTAACCTAACCTAACCTAACAAAACCCCAAACAGTTACTAATGGTCTTGACTCAGAAAATTCATATATGCTTCCTTGGTAATGAGACTTTCCTTACAACAAAGTGAGGTCATTCTTTGTTGATTTATACCATAAGGTGCTGGCTATCATGTGTTTGAAAGATAACCCAAACTTAACCTAACCTAACAAAACCCCAAACAGTTACTAATGGTCTTGACTCAGAAAATTCATTTATGCTTCCTTGGTAATGAGACTTTCTTTACAACAAAGTGAGGTCATTCTTTGTTGATTTATACCATAAGGTGCTGGCTATCATGTGTTTGAAAGATAACCCAAACTTAACCTAACCTAACCTAACAAAACCCCAAACTGTTCCTATAGGTCTTGACTCAGAAAATTCATATATGCTTCCTTGGTAATGAGACTTTTTATACAACAAAGTGAGGTCATTCTTTATTGATTTATACCATAAGGCGCTGGCTATTATGTGTTTGAAGATACCCTAAATTTAACCTAACAAAACCCCAAACAGTTACCACAGGTTTTGACTCAGAAAACTCATATATGCTTCTTTACTAATGAGTCTTTCTATACAACAAAGTGAGGTCATTTTTTGTTGATTTATACTATAAGGTGCTGGCTTTTATGTGTTCGAATATACCCTAAATTTAACCTAACCTAACAAAACCCCAAACAGTTACTACAGGTTTTGACTCAGAAAATTCATATATGCTTCTTTACTAATGAGACTCTATACCAGCGAGTGTAATTCTGGATATTCACCGCCAAAAATCGCTATCGTGAGTCGTGTTGGTTTCCCGCGTGAAGTTTGGACATGCATTGTTTGGGGGGGGCAGTTTCTCTCCCTCGTTTATGATTTCCCGGAGCTGCGTCGCAAGTCCCTTTATTATTTTCATTTCACACTTTCAAGCTCCAGCAAGACTGGCGATAAAAAAAAGTCGTTCATTTGTGTTAATAGATTTTTTTTATCCCTGGTGTATTTCTTCTTTTTTATGTTCCACTCTTCTACTTTTATTCTCCTCCTCCTCCTCCTCCTCCTCCTCCCCCTCCTCCTCCTCCTCCTCTTTCTCCTCTTCCCTTGCAGTCTAATTGTCCTGTCAGTCACCACAACGTAAGATCTTTGATTTTTGTGTCCAGGTAATTAGAGCAGCTCAGGTGTGACTAAGACGAGGATGATTACAGGGTACCGGTAAAAGAGAGAGAGAGAGAGAGAGAGAGAGAGAGAGAGAGAGAGAGAGAGAGAGAGAGAGAGAGAGAGAGAGAGAGAGAGAGAGAGAGAGAGAGAGAGAGAATTTTCTGCTTCTTCTCTACATGTACATCTATACTTATCTACGTCTGTCTGTCTGTTTGTAAGTAATAAGTCTGCCCGCGCTCATCGTGTTGTGAGTTAGGGTTCTCTCAGTCTGTCTGTCTGTCTGTGCTTGCATGCACCTGTGTGTGGCGTGCGTGTGTGGTCGTTTGCTTAACTGTCTGTCCGGGTGGCTCAATATAGGGTTACCGTTCCTCTAATGTTGGTTCCTCGAGAGAGAGAGAGAGAGAGAGAGAGAGAGAGAGAGAGAGAGAGAGCGTGTGTGTGTGTGTGTGTGTGTGTGTGTGTGTGTGTGTGTGTGTGTGTGTGTGTGTGTGTGTGTGTTCAGAGGAAAACGTACACACACACACACACACACACACACACACACACACACACACACACACACACACACACACACACACACTCACAGACGTGCGCCTGCCCCCCTAACCCCCACACACACACACATACCTTCACACTAAGTACCCCGCCGACTCACCTTTGTACAGGATGTTGTTGTTGATGACGCTGCTGAAGAAGTTTGTGGTGAACTTCGGTTTTTTGAGGATCCAGAACATGTTCCTGAGTTTTGATTCTCGAGGCCGCTCCTGCTGCCTCGGCTGTCCTCTGTGTGTTTCTCTTGCCGCCCACGTTTTCTTTACTTTTTTCTACGTTCTCGCGCCTTGTAATTTGTGTGTTACGATTTTCATTTTTGAGGAATTGTTGTTCGAAATTAAATAGATTTGTAAACTTTGTCCTAATTTTTTTGTTTATTACGTTTTCGTTTTATTACTCACGCCAGTTCTCAACGATATTGTCGCTTTTGCCGGTTTGTTGTGTGTCCTCATCCTTCGCGTCCTGTCTCACTCTCCTCCCAGTTCGCGGGTCAGTATAAACACGTTGTTTTCTTGTAATTGGTTGTTTGGATAAATTTCAATCCTTCATGTACTGTTATTTTTTCATTTTTCCTTGGTATGTTTTACTAGTAAGCTTGTGTCCACAGTCCAGTTTTTTGGGGAGCTCGGTGGGGAAGAATTTTATTTATAGTTTGCGCTTCATCAAGAATCCTTCAGAGTTCAGGCGAGGAGTTATGTTTGCGTTGAGAAATTGTTTATATAAATATGTAGTTTTTTATCAATGGCTTAGTCCTCTTGATCTTTAATGCTTTTTTATGATAAGTTTAAAAAATGTACGTGATTAGTTTTTCCTCTCTCCAGGTATAAATATTTGATTGTGTGCTTCCTTTCGCAGGTGTGTGATGCTGTTCTTCGTTCAGTGTACCGGTGAGTGTTGCAGTGCTTCGCTTTTCCTTTATTTTTCCATCAAGTTCGAGAATTTTCTGCTGTTAATATGGCTTCAAAACATCTTATTCTTTATTTCCCGTTTCTTCCTTGTAGTGACTCAGCGCAGTGTTTCCTTTCGCCCGTGTTTTTGTGTTACCTGCTCATCCGATTCTTGTGTTTCATGTATGTTATCACTGTATCCGCGTGCTTGTTTTTCCTCACCGTTTAGATTAAGATTTTTTTGGTTTTCTTTCAGTAATTCTTTATATGCCTGTGTTTCAGTAACGCTTTTTTTTCCTACTACAGTGTTTCAGTTCTAGTTCGTTTGATTTTGTGCTTTTGTACCGTTCTTTCGTGACCTGTTGTTGTTCGAGTGTTGGTGCAGTGTTTTGCGTGTGTCTATGATCACGACTTTCTCATCTCAAGTTTCTGGTTCAACCCTTAATATCTGTTTCAGTGTTAATGTACTTCGTTATCTTTCGTCAGTTAAAGAGTTGCTTTCGTGTTGATTGGACGTTTGTGTTTCTTCTCGACGTGATTGGACGGTTTTGGTTTAGGACTCCGTGTTGTGCTTCAGTGTTGTGCTTCGGTGTCTCGTGTTTCGCCAGCCGCCGCAGCCCACGTGAGGCTGAGTGAAGGCGCTCCCAGTATGTCGGCCACCTTAGAACAATATGATACTGAGTGAGGAGATGCTACAAAGGATTAACGCTGCTTACTGTGAATATCATTTGTCCACACCAGTTTTCATTATTCTTCGTGTTCTGGGACAAGACTTACTTTCTTGACTGAATGAGCAAGCTGAGTGGCCTCGGCAAAAATAGTTCAATAGAAAATGGGCGAAAACTAGATAAATGCTACTGTAAATAGCGTTTGATTTAGCCAGTTTTCATATTGCATCATCCTCTGGGGGTAGTCCTTACTTTTGTGGCCGTCTGAATCTTGATGGTCTTGCAAAGTTAGAGAGCCCTGTTTTCTGTAAATGACTTGTGCTTTAGTCAGTCTTTTTATTACATCTTCCAGTAAAATATGGCTGGCTGTATACCGAAGATCTTGCAAAGTGAGAGGGGAGAATGGCCCTGCTTACTTTAGTGGCCGGTGTTTTAGGCAGTGTTCAGCAGGATGTTCTTTTTATGGCTGGCGTGCAGGTGTGTCGGGATGATTAAGTGAGGTAACGATGGAGAAGGTGCACGTAGGATCAAGATTAGATGAAGAGATTAGCTTTCTCTCTCTCTCTCTCTCTCTCTCTCTCTCTCTCTCTCTCTCTCTCTCTCTCTCTCTCTCTCTCTCTCTCTCGCTCTCGCTCTCGCTCTCGCTCTCGCTCTTGCTCTCGCTCTCGCTCTCAATTGGATCAGGCTCGTTCCACAATCCGGGCTTAGCTCCAGCACACACCCACGCACTCTTCTTCGTCACCTGCGGCGCCACCTGTGTTCTTGCCTCTGCCGCCCCCGTGTGACGCACCTCCAAGTCTGTCTCTATGGAGCAACGAAGAGGCAGACTGTTGATGCTGCTTGTATTCGCTTAGCCCGAGTTTAGCGTTACTTTTATGGGTATTTTAATTGTTAGTTTGTGCTTTTTTCTGTTTTAATTTTGGAGATGGAGTTGTTTTAATTCGTTGAGTCCGTGTTTTCTTGTCGTTTTTTTGTTCGTTTCGTTCGTGTTTTCTGTTATACTTTTGTAGTTTTATTTGTTTGTCAAGCCCGTGTACTTTTGTTTTCTTTTTCTTTTTATTTCTTACCCCGTGTTTTCTGTTTTATTTTTTCTTTGGCTTAGTTCGTGTTCTCTTCGTCTTTGTCGTTCTCTCTCCGTAATGTTTTTTTTTACTGGTTTTACGTGTTTTGCTTAGTTACGATTCACTTATTTCTGCTTCTTTTCAGTTACCCACCAATATTTTTTTTTACAGTGTTAGAGATGAGTTCCCGTTTGCTTGTCCCTCTTGTTAGTATTTTTTTTATTTTGTTCGTTCTTACTTATTTTCTTTTTTACCTTTTGTTTTCGTTTCCTTTAACTTGTTTCTTGGCTTCCTAGAAATACTTCCTCCTTCTCTCACTATTTTCATACAGTATTATACAATTGGCGTTCATGAATCTTCGTATCACCTTGTAATCTTAAAGTCTTAATTCTTGTCTTAAGGTTATTTTCTTTATCTTTTATTTATGGTTTCGCTTAGTTTTTCGTTGCCATGCTCTGGGTTTACCGCCGCCACATGTTTAAGTCACTCATTCCATGCCTTTCAATGTCCAGATGCGTTAATTTTCCGTGGGCAAGTTTCTTTCACTCGGTTTATTGTTGATTTTAGTCAGTTTTCTGTGCGGGGAAATCGTTGCAGCTTTCAGAGTGTTGTCTTGATACTCTTCCTGGACTGCTGTTGCTAAGGTGTGATTCTTGAACGAGATTTTGTTTTCAGGAGTGTACGTTTGGTAATCTTGGACTTAACTATTCCGAGTGGGTTCAAAGCATCCGCAGAAGGGAAGCGTGTCTGGGGGCGGCGTGAACAGCTGTGGGTGGATGTGGGTTGAGGCGTGCTAGTCTGACAATCTTGCACTAATCTTGTTACTTAGAATATCGTCGTAGCGTCCACAAGAGGAAACCGGTGTGGGTGTGGGTTTGGGCGTGGGCGTACCTAGGGGATGGGGCAGGCGGTGAGGAGGGCACAGGAAGAACCCCACCGGTGTTCGTGCGTGGCGGAGCGGCGGCGATTCCACGTGTGTGTGTGTGTATAAATTTTGCACGCGTGTCTCTCGGGGCAGCAAGACTTTGTGTGTTTGCGCGAACTTTAGGGAGAGGGGTTAGAGAGAGAGAGAGAGAGAGAGAGAGAGAGAGAGAGGGAGAGGGAGGGAGAAGGGAGGGGAGGGGAAGGGAAGGTCTAAGCACAAAGACAAAGTTCAAAGTTCTTTTTTCAATCGCTGCTGTTAATAAGCCCCCACGCCGGCACACGCTCTCACGGTACGTGCAAACACTCTCACTGCGTGCTAAAGATTGTCTCCCGGCGCCTCCCTGTCCTCCGGCGGGGCACGAGAACCACTTGGAAGTCTCCGGCCGCGCGGGGCTGTGAGGGGGCCAAGTTGAAGGGAGCGGAAGCAGCGACAACCTCTCCCGCTGACGGCTCGGGGAACACTGACTGCCGATGCAACTTTCCGCGTGCAAACAACTAATACAGACGGGCTGGGAGGAGGAGGAGGCAAAGGAGGAGGAGGCAAAGGAGGAGGAGGAAGAGAAGGAGGATGAGGAAGTGGCGAGTGGTTGAGAGGAGGGCAAGTTGGAGGTAAGGAAAATAAATGAGCAGAGGAACATAGAAGCCTGACTTAGATGTACATTATGGATGGGTGGGAGAGGGATGATAAAAAAAGAAGGATAGTTAGAGACACTGGAATGCAGCAGAGTGGTATACCAGTGTGGAGGAGGAGGAGGAGGAAGAGGAAGAGGAGGAGGAGGAAGAGGAGGAGGAGGAATAGGAAAGGAGGTCGAGAACAAAAAACAAGGATAATATCAAAGAAAGAGGAGGAGGAGAATGAGAAATAAAACTAACAAGAAGAATGAAATAGTAAAGACAGAAAGGAAGTAATTATGAAGAGTGTGAGGATAAAGGAGGAGAAAATAACAAAAACGTGAAGAAAGGAAGTAGGAGGAAAATGAGAAAACAAAAATGAAAAAAAAAGTGAAGAGGAAGATTAGGAAATAAAGAATGACAATAGCAGGAAGAATGAGAGAGAGAGAGAGAGAGAGAGAGAGAGAGAGAGAGAGAGAGAGAGAGAGAGAGAGAGAGAGAGAGAGAGAGAGAGAGAGAGAGAGAGAGAGAGAGAGAGAGAGAGAGAGAGAGAGAGAGAGAGAGAGAGAGAGAGAGAGAGAGAGAGAGAGAGAGAGAGAGAGAGAGAGAGAGAGAGAGAGAGAGGAGAGAGAGAGAGGATTACAGAGAGAGAGAGAGAGAGAGAGAGAGAGAGAGAGAGAGAGAGAGAGAGAGAGAGAGAGAGAGAGAGAGGATGACAGGCAGGTATGAACGAAAAGGGGAGTAGAAAGGAACGTGAGAGGATTACAGAGAGAGAGAGAGAGAGAGAGAGAGAGAGAGAGAGAGAGAGAGAGAGAGAGAGAGAGAGAGAGAGAGAGAGAGAGGTGACAGATATCCGAAATAGTGAGAAAGAGGAAATGAGTGAAGAGAGGAAGGGGCGAGGGCATATGGCTGAGGGAAGGAGGAGGACGAGAAAAGGGATTAGGAGGAAGTGAGAGAGGGAGAGAGAGGGAAAGAAGAAGAGGAGGATGGATGGGAAAAGAGGAGAAAGAGGAGGAGGAGAGGTGGAAGAGGAACATGAGAGAGATAAATTACTGGTCCCCTGTGGCGTGTTTTGGCAGGACAAAGACTAACGAGAGAATGTGGACGTGACACACACAGACTGTCTTGGGAAGGAAAACACACACACGGCACAATTAGAAACACAACACACCGGCGGAGTTAGAACCAAAACAATCGCATAGTTAAACATGATACGCCTGCGAACCTGGAATCAAAACACACCTGGAGCAATTAAAACACCTGCATAATTAAAAACACAACACACACCTGTAGAGTTAGGATCAAAACACCCGTGGAATTAAACGCCTCCACACTTATGAGAACCAAAACACACCTGCAGAGTTGAAGTCAAAACACCTGCAGGAATTATAACATTTGCAAAATTAGAAACACAAAACACCTGCAGAGCTAGAATCAAAACACCCCCAAAGTTAGAATCAAATGACACACTTGCAGAAACAGAAACGAATCAGATGGTTCTCGTAGCTGTTGTTAATTGCAGGAGTGGTGATCGTGGTGATAATTTCAATGCATGAGGATTTGGGTGTAGTGTAGTAATACCCAGAGCCAAAGAAGAGACAGTTTGGCTATCTTCGTACAGCCGCCATGTTGTAACCAAGAGATCCCCGCGAAATTCAAATTGATACTGATGCAATAGTGGGGTTTTTTTCGCGCTCTAGGGACAGTCAAGATCTCGAAGAAGGAAAAGGTCTGCCCTGTTTCATTCTTGAGTATATCCTTAATTATAACGCAGCTTTCAACATCTAGACGCACAACTCCGTGTCTTCCCTATAAACCCGTGTTGAGTATCCCCCTCCCAGACCGAGACTAAGGTGGGTATTCTCAGACGCTTCCACCTCTAACATCAACTATTTCCAAAGGTCAAAATGGAGATCAATCGGGTTCTCAGGAGTGTGTTTTTAGGTTCATGGCACAGAAGAAGGGTCAAACTACCAGCAGGGCGATCAAACTACCCCTGGAAATGTCCAAAACTCCTAAGAAAACCATGTCAAATATGTGTCCTTGGGAGCCGAAATGTTTAAGAATATGACCCTTCGGTTCATATTCTCAACCACAAGGCGTCAATAACGTTTCTTTGATTAGGCTTTAGTGAATGTTGTAGGTATTTTTTTTCGTAGTTTTATGACCCTAGTGGCAGTTCTGAAAGGCTTCTACGTAAAAAAGCACACCCGAGGAACGTGATAAATATTTCTCCCTTTTGATCTTTTGAAATAGTTGCTCTTTTTTTCTTTTCTCTTTTTCCCGTAGCCCAGAGTTTCAGCCCTCGACCCACTGTTAGTTTTACATATCCCTTTCCTTTTGTACCTTCCACCCTCTCCCGAATCCTTTCAATATCATGTTTCAATACGTTGCAGATGCCTATTTGTTTTATACTGCTATCCCCCTTCACTTCTTTCCCCCCCCCCCCCCCCGTCCCCTCTCCACCTCCTGCTCTTCCTCACCGGCTTACCTGTTTTTGATTGCATAGTATTTGTGTCTCCTCCCCCTCCTCCTCCTCCTCCTCCTCTTCCACACACGCCAGCTGGTGCGTGGCGGGTCGCTCCTCGCATCGTTAATGACCTTAATAGTTTCAATTACGTGCAGGAATAACGTCATGCACCCTCTCTCTCTCTCTCTCTCTCTCTCTCTCTCTCTCTCTCTCTCTCTCTCTCTCTCTCTCTCTCTCTCTCACACACACACACACACACACACATACACACACACACACACACTTAATGAAGATCGCACTCATTTATGGCCGCGAGGACTATTAAAGACTCTGAATTAGAAGATAATGAGAACGAGTTGCAATAAGACCAGTAATGAGAATTTTAGTATTAATGATAACGGTGACAATAATGAGAATATTAATAATGATAATGGCTGTAATTATTTCCTTGACCTTGATCCGGCTTGGACAAGTTAATGAAATACAATCTTTTTTTTTTTCAATGAGCCATTAAGTTCCCCGTCAGTGTTTTCACTCTTTTAATCCTTTTATTCGTTTTATGCCATTTGTTACACTTTTAGGGAGGCGGCGGATGAGTAGTTAATGTGCGGGCGCCGCCACATGCTGGGATTTTTCAGTCATCGGCGAGTGTCCTAAGACTACCCACATGCTGTCCTGAGGACCTCCTATCAACTATCAACCCGGACTCTAGATTCTCGCTCTAAAGAGGATCAAAGATGAGCTCCAGGGGACACCATGAGCCAAAGCAAGATGGCGCCACCTTGCCGACACTGTAACCGTCTAGCCACACCAAAAAAGCTTACCGGCGCCATAGGCTAGAACCTATAAAAAATAAAAAAAAGCTACCGTGTTAAAGTCTAAGGCTACGTGATGCCAATTTTCACTATCAACCAATTACTGCCAACTTTCACTTTTCAGTACCTTGTTAAAGGGAACAACTGAGTTCTGCTAACTTTAAACTTTGTTGTATATGAAAATTTGACCATACAGTGCTCGATATTGTACAGGCCAACCAGCGTCTTGCAGATTCTTTATGTTCTTATGAGTCACGTCCAACTAATTCTTCTTCTTCTTAGAGAGAGAGAGAGAGAGAGAGAGAGAGAGAGAGAGAGAGAAACTTTGTGTGTGTGTGTGTGTGTGTGTGTGTGTGTGTGTGTGTGTGTGTGTGCGCGTATGTGTGTATGTTCGTGCGCGCTCATTCGTGTTTAATGGGGGATGTAAATTAAGAGACGAAGTACGAAGAGGAAATTAAAAGCAAATGGTGCGCGGGTGCTCCGTCGGAAGTAATTTATGCTTCACTGAGGGCAACGTAATTACGGCCGAGCAATATTGTTCCGGCGGTGTTCATTACGCGGCGCTGCACCCCTGGCGACGGGCGGCGAAACTGTGGCGGAGGGCAGGGCGGGATGAAGGAAAAGGGAGGACAGAATAAAGGTAAATGAAAGTAAAGGTATAGTAAAGTAAACAGTAGAAGAAAGGACGGGAAACTTGAGGGAGAAAGGGAGGACAGAAGGTAAAATAAAAAAGGGAGGACAGAATATAGGTAAATGAAAGTAAAGCTAAAGTAAAGTAGAGAGTAGAAGAAAGGACGGGAAACTTGAGGCAAATGATCTATAAAAACGCATGAAACTGAAGCAACGAATTGTAATAGGAAATGCGCTAAAGTAAAGATAAGTAAGCAGTGAAAAATACGTGAAATTATATATAAACAAGTTCTAGAAAGCCCAAAAAACACGTAAACACATAACCTTCGTATATCGCAATGGAACATACATAAAACCGGATGTGAACAAGTTGTAGAAATCGCAAAAAAAAACAACACGTAAACACATAACCTTCGTATATCGCAATGGAACATACATAAAACTGGATGTTAACAAGTCGTGGAAATCGGAAAAAAATAACGAAAACAAGAGATTCATTTGTAGTTGACAGCACATGAAACTGAAGATAAATAAGTACCAGTAGGAATAACACGTAACTAAAGGAAAAATAAAATAGCGTAATACAAAACAGATTAACCCGTCCGCTGCGATTGCCACGGATGTCACCTTCACTGGTAGCCTGGTAACATATACTCCCAGGTCTTTCTCTGCCTCTGTGGTGGATAGTGGAGTGTTTCCCATGTGGTTTTGGTGCAGGATTTTACATTTTTTCTTTCATTGAATTGTAAGAGCCACTTTTTGCACCAATCCTGTAGCTTGGTGTTGTCTTCTTGTAGGAAATTTGCAGTCAAGGGATTAAAGGCAGTTAAGAGGCGCGACAAAGTGCAGATTTAAGTTCTTTTTTCCATCTTTTTGCACCAAAGGTTAATTAATGAATAAAACGGAGGTGTGGAGAGGAGCGAAGGGTCTAAATATGTTAATGTTCTCTAGGCAATGGATTTAATTTTTAATGAGGCGACGTAATTAGTGTGTGTGTGTGTGTGTGTGTGTGTGTGTGTGTGTGTGTGTGTGTGACTACGGTGAGCTAAGAACGCATATTACTTAAAAATATACGTGAAAAAATGTGTAGAAAATTAGCTGGTGGAAACAAAGAGTACATTATTTCCTTACCTTTTTTTCGTGCCATTTCTAAACCCGCAAGTAAATCCTCCATTGCACCGTCTCAATCCTTTAATTTCTCTCTTATTAATAGTCTCCCCTTACTTCTTCCTAACCCCTTCCATCTCTCTGTCTATCTGTTTATTTATTACTGTCTTTTATACTAATTACCTAGCTCTAACTTTCCTTCTTTTTCTATATCTATTTCTTCTACGTTTTCATATCTATCTTCTACTTCTTTTTATATCGATCCATCTCTCTATCAATCTGTCTATCTGTTTAGCTATCTATCTGTCTATCTATCTATATCTATCACTATCTATTTACCTTTCCCTCTATCTATTTCTTTCTATCTATCTCTATCCATCTCTCCCAGTGTCTATCTATCTGCTTTGATATCTATCTGTCTATCTATCTATATCTATCACTATCTATTTGCCTTTCCCTCTATCTATTTCTCTCTATCCTTCCTCTCTGCACACACCCTCCCCGTGACGTCCATGGCATAGCTACAAGGTGGGAAGGCTCCGCTCAGGTGGCGAGAGGACCGTGGGAACCGGCAGGTGCAACAACACACACACACACACACACACACACACACACACATACACACACACACACACACAGGCACCATGGTTTTCAAAGGGAAATGTTTATTCTCGTGTATTTCCTACTTGCGTGTGTGTGTGTGTGTGTGTGTGTGTGTGTGTGTGTGTGTTAAAGTAAATGTAGAAAATGCAGATAAGTGAGTGAAAGGGAACTGGCTTGAGAGAGAGAGAGAGAGAGAGAGAGAGAGAGAGAGAGAGAGAGAGAGAGAGAGAGAGAGAGAGAGAGAGAGAGAGAGAGAGAGAGAGAGAGAGAGAGAGAGAGAGAGAGAGAGAGAGAGAGAGAGAGAGAGAGAGCATGGAATTGATAAGTTGTTGACGGTGCTTTCAGAAGATTTAGTGTAATCCATTATATCTCTGTGCGCGAAAACAGAACAATAGCTAAATATGAGAGAAACTGAAATAGCGTTAGTCTGTTTGTTTTGATCTTCGTTACCTTGTTTATGGGACGATGTTTGTTTGTCAATCTTATTTATACCTTTGTTTGTGTGTGTGGCTTTTTGTTTATCTCTTCGATGTTGTTTGTTTGTTATTTATACGTATATATTTCCGATGATCTGCGTGTCTTTCTTTTCCCTATAGCCGTTTTAGTTTGTCTTTGTCTGTATACCTCTGTTTATATGTTTAGTTTTGTGTGTTTCTTTGTACGTTTCGCGGGACCAATTATTTTCTGTTTGCTTCTATAAATTGGATCCGAATGTTTGCTGTTTTTATTTGCGTGCTTTTTGGTTATATTTATTTTTGTTTCGTTTAAATTGCTAGGTTTGTTTCCGTCAGTAAATTTCTTCGTATATTTATTCTTGTATTTTCTTTTCGCCTGTCTACAGCACTCAGACTGGAGCGAAGAAACATCATAATGAATTTGTTTTTGTTTCATTTTCTTTGCTAGATTATAGTTTCGTAAGTAAATTTCTTCGTATATTTATTCCTGTATTTGCTTTTCGTTCCTTCGGTCTGCATCTGTCTGAAGCACTTAGACTGAGGCGAAGAAACATGTTATTAAAGATTCTCTCACTCTGCAAACAAGACGCCTCATTGAAAGTTGTTTGCTCGGCTATTTTCAACGATGGTAATGTATTTTTAGTCTTCTTTTTCGTCCTCTCCTTCGTCTTACTTAACTTTTTCACTGTATTTCCACTCCACGTTATTCTCTTTCTTTTCACGAACATAAGAATACAAGAAACGTAAGAGAGGAATTTACATGAGGTCATTCTTAAGTTTTTCCTTCCCTTTCTCCTCCTCTTCGTCCTCCTCCTCCTAGTCATCATCATCTCTTCATCATCATTATTAAATTTATCATCATCGTCTTCATACCCAACTCATTATGCTAGCTCTCCACCTCCTCTTCTTCGAACTCTGCTTCATTTCCTCCTCCTCCTCCTCCTCCTTCTCCTCCTCCTCCTCCTCCTCCTCCTCTTCCTTCTCCTGCAGATGTCGCTAATGTGCGCTAATCTGCTACGAAATTATTAAAGACAGCGTAGGAAGGAGGAGGAAGGGGGAAGGGAGAGAGAGAGAGAGAGAGAGAGAGAGAGAGAGAGAGAGAGAGAGAGAGAGAGAGAGAGAGAGAGAGAGAGAGAGAGAGAGAGAGAGAGAGTTAAATGAAGAGTGAGAGTGAAGACGACAACACGAGGCGGAATGAGAGGTGAGCAAGGGAAGAAGAAGAAGAAGATGAAGAAGAAGAAGAAGAGAAAGAGGAGGAGGAGGAGAGGAAGAAAGAAGGCATAAATGGACTGTAAGAAAACACAAATATAACGAGAAAATGTTTTGTTCTTTGTTTATACTCCTCCTCCTCCTCCTCCTCCTCCTCCTCCTCCTCCTCCTCCTCCTCCAGCCCCTTACTAAACTAACACAAATTTAATTGCAGTTTTAATTGACATCGCCTCGTGAAATTAGTGCAAAGCAAATTATTTTCCAGCGTCCCATGTGTCTACTTTTTTTTTATTTTCTCGTTATAGCAAAGTGTGCGCGCGTGTGTGTGTGTGTGTGGGTGTGGGTGTGGGTGTGGGTGGGTGTGGGTGTGCGTGTTGTTCACTGTCGGTGTGTTTGTGAACAAATTCTTGCTTTCATTCTCTCTCTCTCTCTCTCTCTCTCTCTCTCTCTCTCTCTCTCTCTCTCCTCTCTCTCTCTCTCTCTCTCTCTCCTCTCTCTCTCTCTCTCTCTCCTCTCTCTCTCTCTCTTCTCTTCCTCCTCCCTCCTCCCTTCCATTTCCCTTCCCCTCTCTTCCTCTTTCTCATCTCTCACACTTTCAACCCTTCCACATCCCCTCCCCTTCCTCTACCTCCTCACGCCTCCCCTCCCCACCCCAGAGCCCCGACACTCCCCTCCTCTCTCCCATTTGCCGACCTCGCCTCTACCCCTCAACCTGCTCTCCCGTCCCCTCCCTCCTCCCGCACTGCCCGTCACCGCTGATTTAAGTGACGGCGTGACGGGCAGGGCAAACCGCGGCACTGATGTCAAATGTCCAGACTGAGAGAGAGAGAGAGAGAGAGAGAGAGAGAGAGAGAGAGAGAGAGAGAGAGAGAGAGAGAGAGAGAGAGAGAGAGAGAGAGAGAGAGAGAGAGAGAGGAAAAATTGAACTGAAAAATATTGCAGTGGTAAAGAATAGGAGAAAAAAAAGGTATGCAAGAGGAGAGATAAGAGAGAAAGAACATGTGTGGGAGGAAATTTGTTAGGCAGATAAAAGGCGAGAAAGATGAAGGTACGAAACGAAAGGGAGGGAGGACATTTGAGGAAAGGGAGAAAGAGGAGATACAAGAGAAGAATAGAAAAGAAGAATAGATAGATAGAGGGAACAAAGCGAAATCAGAATGCAGAAGGAGAATAGGGATAAGGAAGAAATCGACGGAGAGGTTGAAATACACGAAGGAAAGTGACGGAAGGAAGGGAATGAGAGAGAGAGAGAGGGAAGGAGGGAGAAGGTTAAGTGAGTTAGTCTTAGCTCAGGCAATAACCGGTGGAGGGGATAAAAAAGTGAGGGAATAGATGGGCTAAATGACGTAGAGGAGGAGGAGGGAGAGGAAAGGAGGAAGAGGAAGAAGGGAAAAGGAAAAGGAGGAGAACAGAAAGAAAGAAAAAGAAAAACAAAATGAAAACAAGAAAAAGAAAGGAGGAAGAGAAAGAAGAAAAGAAAGAAAGTAGAAAAATAATGAAAAAAATGAGAAGGAAGAGGAATAGGAGACTACACAAAGAAATAAAAAGGAAAGAATTAAAGAAAGAAAAAAATGAAAAATGAAAAACAAGAAAAAAATAGCAAATGAACGAGAAAGAAAGAAAGAAAAAGGAAAAAAGAGGCAAAAAGAGGAAAGAAGAAATTCGAAAAAGATTGAAAGAGAGATAGAGAACGAAAGAAAGAATAAAAATGAAAGAAAATGTTAAAAATGACGCGAATTTCACCAAAGCGTGGAATGAGAGAAAGAGGAAAAGATAG
>NW_026111590.1:137500-147500 GCF_024679095.1 Eriocheir sinensis | reverse complement strand
TGAACGGCGCGCCAGCCGCGTCCCTCACCTGAATAACCAGATTCTGCCCACGTGATATTTTGCTGCGACATGAAAGCAAAAATTGATTAATTAAATTCTTCACCATGCACCTCCCCGCCCCCTGCAGAGCCCTCCCGCCCCCTCCCTGCCCCCTCCATCTCTTCTGCCTCCTCCTCCTAACTTGTAACCTCCTCCTCCTCCTCCTCCTCCTCCTCCTCCTCCTCACAGATTTTCCACCCTACCTTTCCTCTCCCCTCCTCCTCCTCCTCCTCCTCCTCCTCCTCCTCCTCTTCACAGATTTTCCACCGCACCTTTCCTCCTCCTTTTCCTCACCGGTACGTTTGATGTCCTGGAGGAAAAAATGGCGCCGTAGTTTGTCTAGAAAAAATGTCGTATACCGTGACCGTCATCTTCACCAGAGCCAATAATAACCACATCCTGAAAAAGTCAATTATGAAGGAAAAAATGTAATTATGATTGCGCGTGATGGAGAAAGTTGCCTATAAATTATTTGGGAAGATAACAAGATTAGTAAATAGTAAGATCGGTATCCAAACAAAAAACGTTGATGATCGGACAATAAGAAAAATATGGCTGCAATCCTGTTCAGAAATTTGTTCCTCGCGCGGAGAAAATCCCCTTCTGGAAAAATGAACTGCCACGAATGTAAATATATTCTGACAACATTGATCCAACAAGTCCCGACAACTCGCCCGCAAGGCTCTCAAAAAAAAAAAGAAAAAAAAAACAGCAAAAAATAGTCACTTACAGAATATTGGATCAGTCTGTGGGCCTCCCCAGTCTGAGGAGCGTAGTCAGGGAACACGTTCGCGACAAGTAGGACAAGAAAGTCACTGACCCACACACCGACCACTCTGACCTCAGTAACAAGTTCATCAAAAGTAATCATTAACTCATTAACTGCGTATGTCCTACAAGAAGAACTCGCCAAGCTACAGGAATGGAACAAAAACTGGCTGCTATAATTCAATGAGGAAAAATGTAAAGTCATGCAGCTAGGGAGGAGAAATTCAGCATACCAATACCACATGGGAAACTCTCCACTATCCACCACAGAGGCAGAGAAAGACCTGGGACTATATTTAACCAGGCTACCAGTGAAGGCAAAATACGTGCCAAACGCAGCGGACGGGTTAAGACGACTAGCGTGTCAGTATCCATAAGGCAGCCTCTGATACGTGTTCATGTACAAAGGCTCCGGTTTAAGCAACTTTTTTATTTCACATTATTCTCCAAAACTTCGATGGACAAAGACCCAGAGATGCTATATATACTCCTTACTTTCCAGCAGGCCTTCCATACGCCCCTCACAAAAGTGCTCGAGAGTGCCCAGGGACGCGCCACAACCCCGATACCGTCCAGCGAGGGTGAACCACACAAAGAGAGACCTAAGCCCCTCGATTCCTCCTCGCTGGGCAAAGAATGAGTGAGCGGACACAGGCAACAGATCTTCATGTTTCAGTGCAGGCACGACAACGCTCACCACGCAAGTTTATGCAAAAGAAAACACGAAATAAGGGTCTTACATTCCATATGAAACGTAATAACGCCGACCAGATTTTTAATATCGAAGCAAGACATTGAAAACTGCAACAAACTGCTCGCAAGGACATTTAGTGCAGCAATGACTCACCACACATTCAGAATTGCATAAAAGTAAATGTTTAACCTAAGACCTGACCAATTTGATTATCGAGGTAAAATAAGCCACTGGGTCTGTATAATGGCGATGTTCATGATCCATTTTCTTCTTCGTTCCAGCGACCAATTTGATTATAGAGGTAAAATAAGCCACTGGGTCTGTATAACGACGATGTTTATGATTCGTTTGATTCATTGTTCCAGCGACCAATTTGATTATAGAGGTAAAACAAGCCACCGGGTCTGGATAACGACGATGTTTATGATACGTTTGATTCATTGTTCCAGCGACCAATTTGATTATAGAGGTAAAACAAGCCACCGGGTCTGGATAACGACGATGTTTATGATACGTTTGATTCATTGTTCCAGCGACCAAGTTGATTATAGAGGTAAAATAAGCCACTGGGTCTGTATAACGACGATGTTTATGATACGTTTGATTCATTGTTCCAGCGACCAATTTGATTATAGAGGTAAAACAAGCCACCGGGTCTGTATAACGACGATGTTTATAATACGTTTCCTTTGTTCCAGCGCGAAGCGAAAACATCCTTCAGAAACAATGATCACCGCCTCAACACTCTTTTATTCATATTTCGTAAACTCTTCAGTCACTCACGGCGGCTCCTTGACTGGGCTTACTGCGGGCTGAGGCAGAGCACCCGGCTGGTATTTCGTTTGTATTCCGTTATCTGGCATTCCTTCTCCTCCTCCCCCTCAATCTTTTTTTTTTTATCTTCTATTCATCCTTCCTTCCCCTTCCAGATATCCGCTCTCTCCCCACGTTGTCAATCCGTTTATCTCTCTCTCTCTTTCTCTCCTCTTCCCTCCTCTCTTCGCTCTCTTCATCTCTCCGGGGCCTGCCTCCTCTCTCTTTCTCTCTATCTATCTATCTATCTCTATTTATCTATCTATCTATTGGTATCTTGTTTTTTTATATTTATTTATCGCTTATTCCGCTTTCATATCTCATTCTCAACTCCCTTATTTTCTCTGTCATTCCCTTCTCCCTCCCTTCCTTATTCCTGCCATTCCTTCCATCCCCAATCCTTTTCCTTTCGTTCTTTATTTCTTCATTTTCTTTATTTCTTTATTTCGTTATTTCTTTATTTTTCTATCCTTCTTTTCTATCTTTCTCTATCTTTCTTCTTTCCTTCCTTGACGTTCCACTCTTCATTTCTTTCACCTTTTTTCTTTATCTTTTTCCCCCTCTTTTCCTCCTATTTTATTTCATTTCTTCATTTCTCGATTCCTTCATTCATTTCTTCCTTACTTTTTCAGGCATCCTTTTCTTCTCATTTTTCATCTATTCTTTTCATTCCTTTCCTTCCTCTTCTCCCTTCCGTCATTCCCTCCTTCCTTCCTTCGTTCTTTCATTCTCTTCTGTCCTTACACTTTACGCGTCCTGGTCGATCCCTCTCTCCCTCCCTCTTTTCCTCTCTTCTCTCCTTCCGTTTCTCCTAACCTTTCCTTCTCTCCCTCCTCCTCCTCCCTTCTCTCATTCCCTCCCACCCTTCTCCCCTTCCCTCCCATCCTGTCCTCCCTAAATTCTACTTACCTACGCCTCGCCAACCACTAAAAACAACAACAACAACAACAAAAACAACTCTAAGGGAGGTTCGGAGCGCCACCAAAAAGCTCGGGAAGTGTTTTGGAGCTTCGTTTATTGCTTCATAACGGAACCTAACGGCGTGGGTGGAAGAAAAAGGGGAGGAGGAGGAGGAGGAGGAGGAGGACTGAGAAGGAGAAAGGAAGTGGAGAAGGAGGAGGAGGAGGAGGAGGAGGAAAAAGTAGGAAGAGGACTGAGAAAGAAAAAGGAGGTAGAGGAGGAGGAGGAGAGGAGGAGGAAAAAGGAGGAAGAAGAAGAGGAAAAGGAATAGGAAGAGGAAGAAGGAGGAGGAGGAGAAAGAGAAGAGGGAAAAGAAGAAAAGGAAATAGAAAAAAAAAAGAAGATGGAGGAGGAGGAAGAGGAGAGGAAAGAAACGTGAATTGGAAGATGAAAGGGGTAGAAGAGGACTTAACGGCGAGGATAAAAGGAAAGAAGGAGGAAAGGGAAATAAGAAAGAAGGGGAAAATAAGAGGAATAGAGGAAGGAGAATGAAGGAAGAGTAAAAGAGAAAAGGACTGCAGGAATTAGGAAAAGAAGAGGAAAGAGGATGGAGAGAGAGAGGAAGAGAGGAGCAGGGAACGGAATAGTGGAGATGAAGTTAGGAGAGAGAAGAGAAAAAAAGAAGTGGAAGGGAAAATAAAGTACAAGGGGAAAAGAAAGTAGAAGAAGTAGAGGAAAAGAAAGAAAGCAGGGAAAGGGGTGGAAGGAGGATTGTGAGGAAGACGTAGATGGAAACAGAGAAACAAAGGATAGATTGAAAGAGGAGAAAGTTAAAGAAATGTAAAGAGATTCGAATGCATAAGTGAGATAAAGAGAATGAGGAAAAGGATAAACAAATGAAGGGAGAAACCGAAGAAGCAGGGAATGACAAATGGAAACAGGTTAATAGAATACGGACAGGTGATGAAGGAGGAGAAGGAGAGATAGAAAGGGAGAGAGAAGGGAGAAGTGGAGGAAGAGAGAGAAAACGGTGAGACAGAAGGGGTGACGCGGCTGTTATGGCAGGGTTAAGTAATCTTGTTTCCTGTGTGTGTGTGTATGTGTGTGTGTCTGTGTGTGTGTGTGTGTGTGTGTGTGTGTGTGTGTGTGTGTGTGTTTGCGTTTGTTTGTGTGTGTGGGGGGGGGGTGCTTTTTTTACACACACACACACACACACACACACACACACACACACACACACTTCCAAATACTATACAGACTAGAAAACAAGGTAAATGAAAAGTGAAGTAACTGAATCACACAAGACAGAACCCATAAAAGTTAATAATGCCGAGGACTTCCCACACACACACACACACACACACACACACACACACACTCACACACACACACACACATACACACAGACACACAGCCGGTAAGTCAGCCACAGCGCGGAAGAGAAAAATATACAGAGAAGTTTTATTCACGGACAAAACGACAGTGACCTGGAAAAAAAAATATTAATCTCCTTTGTCCTATTAAGAAAAGAAAAATTATAATAGTCTACCTTGAAGAGGAACAATTACACTACTTATTCTCATAACAACAGATGCATTAAGAATATTATATACCACCGCTATCAACACCGCTACCTATCTACTATTACTACTACTACTACTACTACTACTACTACTACCACTTTACTTTTTTTTACTACTACTATTTTTTTAAACAGGCCTCCATACATTAAGTTGCGTTGTGAGAGGTATCTTTACTACTACTACTGCTACTACTACTACTACTACTACTACTACTACTACTACTACTACTACTACTACCACTACTACTAGAAAAAAGCAGATTAACAAGACAGCAACAACAAAACCACGACCACAACCAATACCACCACAACCAACAACAACAACAACAATATCTATAACAATAACCACGGCACAACCACAACAAAGAATTAGATAAAAGCTCTATTGAATATTTTAAAGAGCATTGTATTTCTCTCTCTTCCCGTGTAACAAGAACCCAATCCCTCCCCCTTCCTCCCTCCATCCTCTCTCCCCTTCCTCTCCAGCCTCCCTCTCGTCCTCTTCTCCCCTCCTTCCTCACTTTATCTCATCCCTACCTGACCTGTTTTTCGCCCCCTCACTCCCCATATCTCTTCTCCATTTCCTCCCTTCCCTCTCTCTCCCTATCTCTGCCCTTCCTTCCCTTCACTTCCTCCCCCTCCTCATTTTACCTCCTCTTCACACCCTTCCATTTATTGCTACCTTTTTCCTCCTCCTCCTCCACTCGCTCTCCCTCTCCTATCCCTCCACTTCGCTTTCTCTCCCTCATTCCCTTCCTCCCCCCTTCACACGTCTTTTTATCTTGTTTCTTTCCTTTCTCATTCCCTTCCTCTTCTATTTTGTGATTCGCTCTTTCTTCTTTCTTCCTTGACGTTTCTCTCATCGTTTCTTTCACCCTTTTTCTCTATCTTTATCTTTATCTTTCTTCTCTATTTTCTTCCCTATTTTTCTTGTCTATCTTTCTCTATCTTTGTCTATCTTTCTTCTCTATCTTTCTTCTCTATCTTTATCTGTCTCTATCTTTCTTCTTTCCTTCCTTGACATTCCACTCTTCCTTTCCTTCACCTTTTTCCTTATCTTCTTTCCCCCTCTTACAGTGTCTCATTTCACTATCTCCCATCCTATTGTACTCCTCTTTTCACCTTCCTTATCTTCTTTTTCTTCCTCCTCTTCCTCCTCCTCCTCCTCTTCTTCTTCCTCCTTTGCCTCCTCCTCCTCATTCTCCTCCCCCAGTACCCTTTCAGTATTTTTTTTTCTGTTATCCCCATCTTCCCCTTAACCTCCTTCCTAAATCCGTTGCGGCCTCCTCCTCCTCCTCCTCCTTCTCCTCCCCTCTGCCATTGTAGCCAACATCCGTGCCCAGGTCAATCCCTTAATGCCACAGTGTTACCAATTGACTCGGCGGCTTTTAGGCTGTCTGTTTCATTTTAGGCGTGAGACCCGTGTGTGTCTTGCTTTTATGTCACAGAGAGACAGACAGAGACAGATACACAGACAGATACATAGACAGATAGACAGATAGATAGATAGATACAGACAGACATTCAGAGAGAGAGAGAGAGAGAGAGAGAGAGAGAGAGAGAGAGAGAGAGAGAGATACAGGCAGATAGACCGGAACAGAAAACCACACACACAGGAACAAAGGGTTTTTACGACCGAGGACCGATGACACAGAGAATGACTATTAAGGTATTTACATCCGGCATTGTCTCGTTTTTGTTCCTCGTCATCTTGTTAGTGAAAAGAAGAAGGACGACATTTTTCCCGTGTGTGCTAAGCGACCACTTGTGAGCTAGTTTTAATTATCTTTCTTTTTTTACTTTTTTTTACTTTTTTTTGGCTAAACGCTTTCTTGTATTTATTTTTTTCTTTTCTTTATCTATTGCTGTCTATCTTTATCTGTCTATTTATATCTCCTCTGTTGGTTCTTTTTTCACCTATCTTTTTTACGTACCTATCTTTTTCGATACATAATTATCTATATCTATCTTTTTCCCGTTTTTTTTTACGTTTATTTACATCATTTTTCATTTATTTTCATTTTCCGTTTTTTTGCATTATTTTTTTCCGTTTTTTATTTTCATTTTACGTTTTTTACATCATTTTTCTCATTTTTCCGTTTCTTTTTACGTCATTTTTTTCATTTTCTTTTTTTACATCATTTTTTTTCTCTTTTTTTTCATTTTTCCGCTTTTTACAACACCTTTTTTCAGTTTTCATTTTTTTTTACATCATTTTTCTTTTTTTCTCATTTTCCTTATTTTATGTATTTACTTCCCTTCCACTCCGCCGCTCTGCTCTCGCTCCCTTTCAATTTTCACTTTATCAGAATTATTAGCATACTATTATTTCCCTTTGAAAAGTATTATTAGTTTGAAAATTGTTCCTCAACCTCTCTCTCTCTCTCTCTCTCTCTCTCTCTCTCTCTCTCTCTCTCTCTCTCTCTCTCTCTCTCTCTCTCTCTCTCTCTCTCTCTCTCTCTCTCTCTCTCTCTCTCTCTCTCTCTCTCTCTCTCTCTCTCTCTTATGTCTTCTTATATGCCTTTTTTTTGTCCGATATCTTTGTCTGTTTTCTTCTCCATTTCAGACTTTCTTGTTGTTTATTAATGACACCATATTTTCACTAAATAACTTTTATCGCTTATTCATAACACTTTTTTTTTCCTCTTACATCAGTATTCTCAAAACTTCTATATTATCTAATTTTTGTGCAGATCTTTTTTTATTTATTTTACACGATTGTTTCACCATATTTTCACTAAATAACTTTTATCGCTTATTCATAACACTTTTTTTTTCCTCTTACATCAGTATTCTCAAAACTTCTATATTATCTAATTTTTGTGCAGATCTTTTTTTATTTATTTTACACGATTGTTTCTTCTTTTTTACTTTTTAATCAACCAGTATTTTCTTTCGCATTTCACTCTTTTTTATTTCCTTTTTCTCTTTTACTTTATCCTGCCTGCCTCCATTTTTACTTCCTTTCAAACTTTGCATAATGTAGTATTCTCCTCGTTTGTATATTCGCAACATATTCTCTCGCTTTCCCCCGGTTTTCCTGTTTGCCTAAGGCGCCTGTGTCTTACGCTAATAAGGGTTGGGGCTGTACCTGAGAATGTGTTTAAAAATCTCATGAATACGAGAGAGAGAGAGAGAGAGAGACAGACAGACAGACAGAGAGACAGACAGACAGACAAACAGAGAGAGAGAGAGAGAGAGAGAGAGAGAGAGAGAGAGAGAATTATAATCCCTTTTCATTATATTCTTTTGCACAAAAACGTTAAGGCAAATTTTTAATCACAATTAATCATGTGTGTGTGTGTGTGTGTGTGTGTGTGTGTGTGTGTGTGTGTGTGTGCGCGTGTGTGTGTGTGAGAAAAGAGAAACACAAACAGACAGACACTCACAGAACACTTTGCCTGTGATCTATTTTATTTCAGTTCCTTCATCATTTCCCTAATCCCCGGACCACTTATCAGCTTGTTTGAATTCTGCTTCGTGGAATAATTATAACACGAACCATCCCGCGCTTCACTTTGTTGCGAGCGAGGCTTCACTTAATTGCATCAGAGGGCAGGAGACAATACAGTACCCACCCACACACCCATCCGCTCACACACACACACACACACACACACACACACACACACACACACACACACACACACACACACACACACACACATCTTAATTGCATTCTTTTTGTATATGTGCATTTTGTATGTATCAGTGTATTGTACATTATGTGTATTTTAATTTTCCTGTTCATCTTTACCTTTTTTTCTATCCACTTTACGATTATGTGCAATTTCACAGTTTTTCATTACTATTTATCGTAAAATGATTTATTTTATATAGTTTCTCGCAAGGTGCTGAGAAGGGAAAGTATCTCCACACCGGCCGTTTCGCGCATGGTGTGACGCAACGCGTAATGAAGTTGTGGTTCAGTAGATGCCGCGCGCTCGGCTGGTGGCTGGCGTAACGCCCGGCCGCCATATTGGAGCGGTAAATATTAGCGCGGACGCCTAAAGAAATGTGTGTAATTTTAAGTTAAAGAATGACAAGCAGCCTGGTCTGTACTCTGTGATGGAGAACTAAGGTCTGCGACTGACATGAAACGTTATACCAGTGTTTATTCCTTTCCGTCATGTCTAACTAGTTTGAAACATTAAAGTTTTTTGCCCTTACTTTTGCCTATCAGATTTGAAAATAAGCAAAATGCACAGGTAACCATGTACAGCTGACGACATTAAAGTCACCACAGCGGTAATCTCGCCACAAATTATAAATCACAAGTTCTCAAATCTTCTACCTGCCAGGTGTCTTTGGAGGAGTGAGCGTGGCTACTTCTAATAATATGTCGGTATAACTGACGTTGTATAAACTTTTTATTCTTATTTAAAACATGTGATAGGCGGCCTGGTGACATTTGTGCAGCGGCGACTGTACTCATATTGACGGGTAATTACTTATTTTGCATCTATCAAAGACATAACATGGTTTAATTCAGTTGGGACAACCAAATGATTGTAATTTATATAAAAATATTATTTAGAGAGAGAGAGTCATACTTTCTCAATACCTCTACCTCATACTTACTCAGGTTTTCCTTCACCATCCCTTCTTCTCTCCCTCCTCTCACCCTCGACCCTTGCAGCGTCTCGAAAAGATAAATGAGACGGAAGATCCTTAAGCAAAGAGTTAATTGAATTAGGACGCGAAATAATTAAACTGAAATGGATTGTGGTTAATTGGGGAGAGAGAGAGAAAACTCGAGTGATATCCAACAGTTATTAGTTTGACTTGTAGTTCTTCCTTCTCTTCTCCTTCCTCCTCCTCCTCGTCCTAATCCTCTTCCTCCTCTCCTCTCTTCTGTCACATAACAAACAGGTAAACAAACTCCTTCAGTCTCCTTTCATTATTAGTCCGGAGACATGTTGATCCTCTTGCCCTCCTCTTCGCCTTCCTTCCCTTCTTCCCTCCTTTCCTCCATGCCTCCCTCCTTTCCTCCCTTCTTCCCTCCTTTCTTCATCCTTCCCTCCTTTCCTCGAGCCTTCCCTCTCCTTCATCCTCCCCTCCTTTCCTCCATCCTTCCCTCCCTCCATCCTTCCCTCCTTTCCTCCATCCTTCCTTCCTTTCCTCCATCCTTCCCTCCTTTCTTCCCTCCTTCCCTCCTTTCCTCCCTCCTTCCCTTCTTTCCTCCATCCTTCCCTCCTTTCCTC
>NW_026111590.1:117500-132500 GCF_024679095.1 Eriocheir sinensis | reverse complement strand
CGTCTCAGGTATGTCCTCCCCGTCGAGCACCATGGCACGCTGCAATGGCTCGGGCACCTGAGAATGGGAAGGAAACAAGACATAAATAATCAAGTAAAGAAAGGAATAGTTTAGCGTATTAGGTATATGTCAGTAGGAAGATGATGGGTGTGTGGGGGAGAGCATGAAGGAAATGAAAGTAGATGTTAAGATGATGAGAGGAAATGTGAGGAGGAGGGGAATGAAGAGGTTGATGTGGTGATTAAGGAAGAGGAGATTGAGAATGTTGAGAAAAAATGTAGTTGATTGCAGGTGTATATCAAGAGGAGAAGGAAGAGAAGGAGTGTATGGAGGAGATGATGAAGGAAACGAAGGTAGAGGTTTGAATAATGAGGAGAAGGAATGTGAGGAGGAAGGAGGAGAATGAGGAGAGCGATGGGATGGATGAGTAAGAGGAGATCGAGGGTGTTGAGAAATGTTTGGTAGACGGCAGGTGTAAGTCAGGAGAAGGAAAAAAAGAAAGGATGCGTTGAGAAGAGCATGAAGGAAACAGAGGTGAAGGCTAAGATAATGAGGAGAATTAATGTGAGCACGGTTGCCAGATTATCGTACTCGGAGCATCACATTTACCAGCTTCTCCCTCATAAATATCACCAGGAAACAGGAATAATAAACCATTTCAACAATAACTACAAATAAATCTCGGCATTGTGGCCCAGGATACAGTTTTGGGGATGGAAATCAGGAAAATATGAGAAACTGAGTACGACAATCTGGGAACGTTGAATGTGAGGAGGAGGAGGAGGATAATGAGGAGAGTGATGTGATGGGTGAGTAAGAGATCGAGGGTGTTGAGAGAAAAGAATGAAACAGGGTAAGGAGAAGTTAATGGAGAAGTCAGAAAAAAACACGAGAAATATAAGAAGACGTGGGAAGTGTAGAGTTAGAAGAAAACACTTAATAATAGGAACATATAGCGGAGAAGCAACAAGTAAAAATAAGATAATAAAGCAGAGGGAATGAAAAGAGAAAACAAAAGTAAACGCAAAAAAAGAAAATTGAGAAAAATTAATGAAATGTGAAAGGCTTGTACCGTAGAGTTTCAAATACATTAAATGAAGGCATATAAAAAAGAATAGATTTACAGGGGAACACTGCGACTATATTGGCTACACTGACAGAGAGAGAGAGAGAGAGTGTCAGGTTATTAATCGTTTGAAGAAAGCTCCTCGCCCTGCTCCCTTTCTCTTTTCCCTTCCTTTACTTCTCTCTCTCTCTCTCTCTCTCTCTCTCTCTCTCTCTCTCTCTCTCTCTCTCTCTCTCTCACACACACACACACACACACACACACACACACACAAAGACACACACACACACACACACACACACACACACACACACACACACATATGCTAAGGAAATTCAACTAACGATTCTCTCACAGAAACACTGAAAGGATTAGCATACCTCTCCCACGTCCCTCCCCTCACCCCACAGCACGCAAAAAAATAAACAAAACAGCATCAAACAGGGCAAACTTGGAGGCACGTGGCGGTGTGTGTGTGTGTGTGTGTGTGTGTGTGTGTGTGTGTGTGTGTGTGTTTGGTCGCCTCAGCTGCCGCCGATACGAGTGTTTGCCCGAGTGATGTGCGCCAATTAACGAGTGTGTCTACCTATCTAGCCTTTCATGTTATTTTCTTCTTTTTTTGCATGAAAATAGTACGTAGAAAAGGACATACTTTTCAACGTAATTTTTAACGACCTTATTACGTACGCAAGAAGAATATTGGGTAGGTGGGAACGAAAGTGGGTGAGTATACGGGGTTGAAAGTAAAGGGAAATTGGGGAAATACGCTGTAGCTAGGCATGTCTCTATTGTCTCTAGCGCATATTAGTAGCGTTGCAGAAGTAGTAGTGTGCGTTGGGGAAAAAATACAGGCCATAAAATTTGCGCTAATGTAAATTCAAAAAAGAGATTAGAGACAAGAAACGCCAAGGAAGGGAAAGTATAGTTTTTCCTTGGGGGAAGACGCAATATCTAGGCGTATCTTTGTCGTCTCTAGCGCATATTAGTAGCGTTGCAGAAGTAGTAGTGTGCGCTGGGGAAAAAATAGAGGCCATAAAATTTGCGCTTATTTATACTCAAAAGAGAGATCAGAGACAAGAGCCGGCAAGGAAGGGGAAGTATAGTTTTTCCTTGTACTTCTTTCAAAAACAAATAATGGTGTACCGTTGCCAGGCAGTGCCACACGGAGACCCTCTAGCGGTCATGAAGCGAAATAATGCGTTGTGGGTTACCGGCGTCTCTTGGCTGACACTGATTAACCCTTCCTCATCCAACCTTTTCCTCCTCCACCGCCCATCTCACCAGCTCACTTCCTCCACCTCTCCTCACACTCACTCACTCCTCTCCCTTAGTCACGTCTCTAGATCCTCCAGTTCGGCCAAAATGCAAACTGAACATGAAAGAACAGAGTGAGGGGTCGTAGGAGTTTAGGTCAAAGTGCAATGATGTGTGTCTTCTGCCTGACTGCTCACCCTTAAATACTGTTAAGTTCGTTACCAGAACTCGCATATTACAAGGATAGTGTGTGTGTGTGTGTGTGTGTGTGTGTGTGTGTGTGTGTGTGTGTGTGTGTGTGTGTGTGTGTGTGTGTGCGCGCGTGTGTGTGTAACTAATTCCGCCAACTTTGTTTACCTCTCTTAATTAAAAGTTTCCAATCTTCTTGAGAAAACTATAATTTACTCGATCATTCCCTTAACAATATTCGAAACCTTCCACTATGCCAAAGTATTATTATTTACGCATTGCAGGTTATTAATGAAGTGATTGGCAAATAGGTGATGCATTTTTATATGTACTGAAATCGAGTAACCGCCTCAAATAAAATAAGATTAAACACACACACACACACACACACACACACACACACACACACACACACACACACACACACACAGGCTTCTGGCCAACAAACAGATCGAATCATACTTTTATTCCATTCACTTCGACCGAAAATCCCAAAGAAAGAAAACGAAGAACGAGGGAGACTAAGGATCAAACGGAAGCCTTGCCTGGTCGGTCTTTGTCCCCAGAACGATCAGCTGGCTCAGTCGTGGATGTTTTTAATCATTCCAGTTTTTTTATTGTATTGCCAATGAGTAGGAGACGGAGATAAACTGGTTAGACAGATGTGTAAACTGATTGATAGTTTTGTCTTTATTAGGTGTTTTAGAGCTTTACTAATTATTTAAACAGACAAATATTGATTTTCTTTATTGATCCTCCGAGATGATGCTGTAATTCTCTCTCTCTCTCTCTCTCTCTCTCTCTCTCTCTCTCTCTCTCTCTCTCTCTCTCTCTCTCTCTCTCTCTCTCTCTCTCTCTCTCTCTCTCTCTATCTCTCTCTCTCTCTCTCTCTCTCTCTCTCTCTCTCTCTCTCTCTCTCTCTCTCTCTCTCTCTCTCTCTCTCTCTCTCTCTCTCTCTCTCTCTCTCTCCTTCTCCGTCATTGCGATCGGTTTGTCTGTCATGAAAGCTCTTTACCGTACTTTTCATTTATCTGTCTGTATTCATGTTCGCCGCTGCTGCTCCGTTATTGGTACACACGCGCACTCTTTGAACCTGTTTGTGCGCTATCAGTGCTCTGTTTGTGCTTGTTTGTGTAAATGGTAAATGGCTCTCCTGTTTGTCCTCGTGGTTGGCTGCTAATCCTCTTACTGCGGCGGCTGTTTTTGGCAAGGTTGTTCACCCGTGTGTGTGTGTGTGTGTGTGTGTGTGTGTGTGTGTGTGTGTGTGTGTGTGTGAGAGAGAGAGAGAGAGAGAGAGAGAGAGAGAGAGAGAGAGAGCGCACGTATGTCCTTATATTTGGATTGCCACTCTATTACTACGGTTGTCACTCTACTACTCCCTTCTCTCCCTCCTCCTGACTGACCTACCCAAGTTTCTCTCTTTATCAGTCGTCAATAGAATACAGTTTGTCCTTCGTCTGTTCCCTGATCCGTGGTGCTCGCTTCTTATCTTTTTTTTTTTTTTTTACAGCAGAGGAGACAGTGCAAGAGCGTAAAAAAAAAAATAATAATAATAATTAAAAAAGCCCGCTACTAAATAAAAAGCCCGCTACTATCTCCTCATGTGCCCAGTATTTTTCTCAATTATAGTTTGCACACAGTCATTTATAGAAAGTCTGCAGTTTTCTTTGTCATCTACCTTCTCAAAAACTCTCATTTGAATAAGGAATATCAATTTTCCGCTCCGCCGGCAATTAGACAACAACAACAACAACAACAACAACAACAACAACAACAACAGCAGCAACAACAATAACAACAATAACAACAACAATAACAACAACAATAACAACAACAACAACAACAACAACAACAACAGCTATTATCCTTTACCTGACATTCCCAAAACGCCAATTACCAGATGATATCAATATGCATGAACCTGTTGAATATAATTTTTCCGGTGCGCCAAACGGTACAGGTAATTGTATTTTGTTTGGTTAATTTAGAGAATGGCTTTCAGTGCGTTAAACAAGACAATATTTACTTCACCCAGTACATGATTGGTTTCCAGTGCATTAACAATATAGGTTATATTTATGGATGAATCTATATATTTTATTATCTATATCTATTTGCCTAAAATGATTTGTATTTTTCTTTTTTTCGTGCAGTTCTGTGTTTATGCAAAGCTACCGTAAAAAGCTAACACGCCACACACTTCCACACCGTCAGATAACCTCGATTCGTAGTTACTTTATACCTTTTATCTGTTTTACACTGCCATCAGTTAGCTTGACAAGTTTTATGTTGTTAAAGGTCACCTACAAACTTCGTCTATATCGACCTTTACTATCTCTACCCACAAGGATCCCGTCCCGTCACAAGTGGGAACTAACTCACAAACTCAAATTGAAGTGCACAAAATTATTCTGGCCGCGCCCTCCATGACAGTGTATTTTACTGCGAGCGAATTTCCCCGTTGCGTACTTGAGAGCGGGAGAGCAGAAGTGAGGCTGGGTGGTGGGGTGTGGAGCGGGAGAGGGGAAGTGAGGGTGATGTAGTGTGGAGCCGGAGGTGAGGCTGGGTGGTGGGGTGTGGAGCGGGAGAAGAGAAGTGAGCCTGATGTAGTGTGGAGCAGGTGAGACTGGATGGTGGGGTGGTGGAGCGGAGAAGGGGTGAGGCTGGTTGATGGAGTGGTAAAGTGGTGAGCGGGAGCAGTGAAAAGGTATGACTGGAGTAAAATCTTGTGGGACTAAACTAATATTTGATGGTCCAAGGTTAATTTATAGGTTAGGTTATAGTGTCGGGTCGAGTTTGGTTTATTTATTTCATTAGTGTGTTATTATACTGAAGTAGAGTTAGAAGACGAGCTTGTATGTAGAAACTATGTAGATTATTTCAAAACGTCATATTCCATCAGGAAAAATGACGGTAGGATGGGGTAGAATACTATTTGGCGGATTAGGTTTTTTTTTATGCATCAGAGGACACGGCTCAAGGGCAAAAAAAAAGGAGTACAAAAAACCGCTACTCGCCGCTCCTATAAAAGATAAAAGTAAAGAGCAGCCAATTTATTACTATTTAAGCTCGTCGGATTTTGCTAATATATTGATAAGTGAGTTTTTGAGAAGAAGCATAATAAGAAAACTGTGATTTGCGAAAGAATTGGTCAAAAGAGGAATTCAGAGGGTATCAAAATCTATAAAACAAAAGAAAATCGAGAAATTCGTAAGTGATCTTTAACAACACGGGCGAAAAACAATATTGGAAGCTGCCGTTTGGTTTTGAGTAAATAATTCAGAGGGTATCAAAATCTATAAAACAAAAGAAAATCGAGAAATTCGTAAGTGATCTTTAACAACACGGGCGAAAAACAATATTGGAGGCTGCCCTTTGGTTTTGAGTAAATGAAAATGCAGCGGTTTGCCTCGTATATAAAACATCCTCCCGCAATAAAGGGCGCAGCCACACACACCTTCACACGCCGCGGGATCAGAGGGGTCTTGCCTTCCTCCGCGGCCAGGATTTGTGTCTGTCATCGAGAGGTGGAATTCCCTGTTCTTCTTTTCTCTAGCTGACCGTGGGCTTTGTATCTTACGTTTACATACCATTTCACCAACCTCCTCCTCCTCCTCCTCCTCCTCCTCCTCGTCGTCGTTCTCGTCATCCTCGTCATAATCCTCCTTATCATCCTTTAACTCCTTTTCTCACTTTTAACCGTCGTCGCTGTCATGTTTTTTCTTCTCATTCCCCCTCCTCCTACTACTCCGCCTTCTTCCAAGTTTCCATGTTTCCCTGCTTCTCTTCCTCCTCTTCCTTGTGCTTGCCGGGGACGCGTATGAAACCCGGGGCTGAGCCACACGAAGCCACCCCTGGGGGAACGCCGACCCCAGATCCCCAATAATCCGCGGCCAGAAAACTATATTGCATCGCCTTGGGGGTGGGGAGGAAGAAAGGGAGGGAGATGGGGAAGCGGGGAAGGGTGGATTGTGGGAGGGGAAGCAGTGAGGAAGACTGAAAGGGGGATGAGTGGGTTAGGCTGTGGATGATGAGGAAGGTGAAGAAGGGTGGAAGGTAGGTTGGGGAATGAGGGGAGGAGGGAGAGTGACAGTGGGGAGGAGGAGGATACTATTGGATATGGAAATAGGCGAGTAAGGGCGAGAGAAAACAAGGAAATTGAGGGTGGAAGGCAGGTAGTGGAAGGGGTTGAGATGGAAGAAAGGATGGAGTGGAGGGAAGAGCAGTGAGGAAGAGGAAGGAGTGATGGCGAGGGGGAAGAGAAAGGGATGAGAGTCGATAGGGTGGGGAAGGAGGATAGGTAGGGCGAAGAAGGCAAAGTAGGGTGGGAACAAAGAGGTAGGGAATTAGGTGGCCGTGGGTGGATGTGGATGGGGAAGTCGTGGGTGATAGTCGGGGCGGGGATTTCCCTTTGCTGTACGGGTATGTGGCGCCCGCTTATGTGGCGCCCGCTCTCGAAGAGGTTAGGTTAGGTTAGGTTAGAGTCATGTTCAACGTTACCAGATTATCGTACGCCGGAGGTGAGACTGGATGGTGGGGTGTGGAGCGGAGAAGAGGTGAGGCTGGTTGATGGATTGGTAGAGTGGTGAGGGAGAGCAGAGAACAGGTGTGACTGGTTCATGGATTGGTAGAGTGGTGAGGGAGAGTAGAGAACAGGTGTGACTGGTTCATGGATTGGTAGAGTGGTGAGGGAGAGCAGAGAACAGGTGTGACTGGTTCATGGATTGGTAGAGTGGTGAGGGAAAGCAGAGAAGAGGTGTGACTGGTTCATGGATTGGTAGAGTGGTGAGGGAGAGCAGAGAAGAGGTGAGGCTGGTTGATGAATTGGTAGATTGGTGAGGGAAAGCAGAGAAGAGGTGTGACTGGAGTAAAATCTTGTGGGACTAAACGTTGTATATTCCGGTTTCTGGCCAATAGATACTGCAAAAAAGAGCATCAATATTTACCGATTTTAACAATAATCATAAATGCATATCGTTATCCTTGTGGGCGCGATAATTTTTGGTCAGAAATCGATAAAATCAATACGCCAAGTACGAGAATTCGGTACTGTTAGTTATGTTAGTTAATTTTTTAGTGGAAATCATAATGAGACTATTTTCCAGGACTTCGCGTGGTTAGTTTAGAATCTACAGCCGAGCGTCTTCACTAAGGGACGACGTGCCAGCAGAGAGGTTAGGAATATGAAGTCGGGGCGTGGGTGACCGTCATCGAAAGGGGGACATGAAAAGGGAAGGAAAGACGTGTTTGCAATATTCTTCTTAACTCTTGGTGGTGAGGAGGGAGTTTGGGGACGAGGGGGAGGGGGGGGGGCGGGGTCTTGTGTGCATAGGTGGTGGATATAACTTTCAGAGAGAGAGTTGAGGACATAGTGCTTTCCCTTTGGTGATTAAGTTTGGGCGTTGTTGTTGTTGTTGTTGTTGTTGTTGTTGTGTGGCCTTGTTTCATACCGCAGGGTTTATTGATGATATATATATAAATAGAACATCGGCTTCAATAACAACAACAACAACAAACAACAACAACAACAACAACAACAACAACAACAACAACAACAACAACAACAACAGTAATGCTTGAAATGATAATGGTAAATATAATGATAATAATAATAATAATAATAATAATAATAATAATAATAATAATAATAATAATAATAAATGATACTGAGAATAACAGCGGTAATAACTTCGCCTCGGGGTCTGTAATTACACTCCGCGATCTCGTCCAAGTTTATGAAAAAAAAGAATACATAAAACTCGTTCTTTCGTCCAAAATAATTAAACTAGATTGGCATATTAAATTTCCCTCGTTTTTCCAATATTATGACTCATTATCTATTATTATTATTATTTTACCGCGAGAAACCTCCAAACCTACCTTTCATTCATTTTCCCTCTTTTTTTTATTATGTTTATTATTTATTATTATTTTACTGTGAGGACCCACCAAGTCTTTGTTCGCATTGGCTTCCTTTCTTACAATTCCCCTCGTCTTTTTATTATGGTTATTATTTATTTTTTCTACTCTACAGTGAGGACCCACCAAATCGTTATGTTCGTATTGGCTTCCTTTCCCTAATTTCTCTCTTTTTATTATGTTTATTATCAATTTTTTTACTCTACTGTGATGACCCACCAAACCCTTGTGTTCGTATTGGGTTTCTTTCCTTCAATCTCAAGTCAAAGTGTTCACTCGAATCAATCAGAATATTCAGAGAGAGAAAAACGCCTAAGTCGGGACATTACAGGAATCGGGTAATTTGGAGTCGTTTAAAAGGCAGCGCTAATAGGATCGCACTAATTACCTTTGACATTTTCATCTCCTTCCCGGACATCGTTTCCCTGCAGTGGACAAATTAAATTCCCAACGACATTTCATCTTTTTCGCCGTGCTTTGTTTTCCGTATACTTTTTTGGGGTATTTTTTTAGGAAATGTTAATGGACCGACCGGCAGACAAGGGTGACAGACAGACAGGCAAACAGACAGCCGACAGACCGACCGACCAACAAACCGACAGACCGACCAACGACCGACCGACAGACAGACAGACAGACATTCCTTAAAATTTAGTCGTCCTCACAGTGCGCAACTATTAAATAAATACACACACACACACACACACACACACACACACACACAAATTGAATTGAATATAAAAGTGCATAAATTAAACAAGTTAGAGCAGGGAAAACATGGATAACCTGGAAAACGTGTATTGCTCTTCAAAAGGCGCATACAGATGGCCTTTATTAACCCTGCGAACACGGGTACGTTTTTTTTTTTTTTTTGTTTTTTTTTTTTTCAGGAAAGGAGGTATTTCAAGGGTACAAAAAAAGCCTGCTGCCGCTACTCCTGCAATTAGTTGATTGTATTGTCATTGGCACTGCATACAAATCTACCTTTTAGTAATAGTAGTAGTAGTAGTAGCAGCAGTAGTAGTAGAAGTAGTAGTAGTGGTAGTAGTAGTTGTGGTAGTAGAATAGTTGTTGTTGTTTATTCTGTTGTTACGGTTTGCTGTTATTGTTTTGCTACTACTACTACTACTATTATTATTATTACTACTACTACTACTACTACTACTATTTTCACTAGTCTTGCCGTTGCTCCTCCTGTTACTACTGCTGTTAATGATAATAATGATAATAATAGTAACAATAATAATTCTCTTCTATATTTTTTTGTTCGTTACCATGTTCGTCTTTTTTTTCACTCCTATTCTTTCTTTTTTCATCGCCTCCCTCGTGTTCCTCCCCTGCCATTTTCGTCTTTTTTGTTACTTGTATTCTTTCTTTTTTCATCCCCGCCCTCGTGTTCCTCCCCTGCTTGTCTATGCACGAAGGGGCTGGCCGAGGAGAGGGTTTGTTCTTGGATAATTCACTTCACACTAGTTTGCCACCATTTCCTTTCCTTTCATCACGCTCACCTTTTTCTTCTTATCCTCCTATCATCCCGCCCTCGTGTACCCTCCTCGGCTTGTCAATGCACGAAAGGTCTGGCCGAGGTGATGGGTTTTGTTGGATAATTCACTTTACACTAGTTTGTCACCATTTCCTTTCCTTTCATCACTATCACCTTCTTCTTCTTATCCTCCTATCATCCCGCCCTCGTGTACCCTCCTCGGCTTGTCTGTGTAAGAGGAGCAGGGTCGAGGTGCGGGATTCTCGTATATCCGCTCGCCGCTGGAGGTATCGCGCCGGATGTCCGATATTACAGCGCGGTGGAAAACTTTGCACTATTATCCCTCCCCATTCTTGCCCGAGTATTAATTAACGGTTTTGTAGCTCGATGTTGCTTCCCTTTTTTGCCTGCATTATATGTGTTTGTGGCTGTTTACATGGCTGATTTCGTTGTTTTGTTGCTGTTGTTGTTGTTTTCTTCAATGATTAATGATGTCTGTGTCGACTTAGTTCGGAACAGTCATGAATTGTTTTTAATACTGTGTTGGAGTTGTTGTTGTTGTTGTTGTTGTTGTTGTTGTTGTTGTTGCCGTTGCTACTACTACTACTACTACTACTACTACAACTGATACTACTTCTACTACTACTACTCCTACCACTACTACTACTACTACTACTACTACTACTACTACTACTGTTACTACTACTGCTATTACTAAACTTTTTCCTTCATACATTGGGTTGACTAACACAATGTAACTAATATTCTTCCTTTCCAGGTGAGGCGTGATTCATCCAGGTGTCTTCTCACGGGAATCGAAACCCAATAAGGTAAAGATTTTAATGCCGTGATCCATCATTTCTCGTCCTTTCCGAAGTCTTTACCTGCCATGTTCCTCTCACATTAATCACACATTCTCCCCTTCCTTCATTTTTCATTGCCTTTGTTCATTCCTATCCGGTAATTTATTTTTGTTTCGTAATTCCCTTCTCTGTAATTCATTTCTTCTGTTCATATTTTTCCTTTCGTTTCGTTGTTCCCTTTCCCCTTGTGTCTCGCCTCCCTCCTCGGGCGAATATTCAAGGTAATATTTGTCTTCTGCCTCATATTCCTCAGTTTCCAAGAATTTCTCGTTACTGGTTCTCCTCCTCCTCTTTCTCCCTCCTCCTTCCTTCGTCCTTCCTCCCTCCTCCCTCTTCCTTCCTCTTCCTTCTTTCTTTCCTTCCTTCCTTCCTTCCTTCCTTCCTTCCTTCCTTCCTTCCTGCTCCTCCTCCTCCTCCTCCTCCTCCTCCTCCTTCTCCTCCGCTTCTGTACAATTAGCCAAAAACAAATATTTACTCCCACGCGCGGACACGGCCTGCCTGCCTTTGTGAGGAGGAGGAGAGGGGGGGGAGGAGGAAGAGAAGGAGGAGGAGGAGGAGGAGGAGGAAAGGATAAAGGAGAGAGAGAGAGAGAGAGAGAGAGAGAGAGAGAGAGAGAGAGAGGGAATGTGTACAAGGAGAATTTTATTATGCGAATATGAAACAAGCGAGGATAAACTGTGGTAGAGGTGAAGTAGTGGTAGTAGTAGTAGTAGTAGTAGTAGTAGTAGTAGTAGTAGTAGTGGTGGTGGTAGTAGTAGTAGTAGTAGTAGTAGTGGTGGTGGTGGTAGTAGTAGTAGTAGTAGTAGTAGTAGTAGTATCTTCAATTTTACTTAACAAGAATCCTATTTAGCAGGAAGAAGTAGTGCTGGTCCTCTGCTATTATACACTCGCTAAGACTTCCATCATCACCTTCAGCAACTCAATTTTTAGCCCAAAGAAAAGTATAAATAGTTCAGTCCCAGCCTCTTTACTTTCCCCCCGAAGAACCATACTATTTATACAAGGGCTACAAGTTGATTATGTAAAAAAAGTTAATGTTACTACCACTCGTAAGTAAAGGAGAAAAACAGACTAAAGTTTCGAGTGATGCGGGTTTGCGGGGTTTTTTTCCTCAGCGAGCTTTTTTTCACATTAAATTTTGTTACCTTTTTTTATGCCCTTGAACTGACTCCTCTGCTGTATAAAAGAAAGTGTTTGAAAAGAAAGTATCGTCTGGTCTTCACATTTCCATTCCCACAAATCACTCCTTGCCTTACTTTCTCTTTGATTATTACGTGTCTTTTTACAGTATCCCTTTAAGTAATATAAAACCTCATCACTCATTCTATCCTTTTTTTTCTTTTTCCGCTCGTTTTTATTCTTCCGTTAAGGCGCGCGTCTGGCCATGCTGGTGACGAGCCTGCAAGCATTTTCGATTTGTCGCCATTGCCTAAAGTCTTGTGGAGGCGAGTGAGGCGGAAGCGGGAAGGGACGTGGGCGGCGAAGGAGGGTCAGAACATGGCCAAGAGGAAGAGGGAGACTGACGCGGGAAAGAGGCGGACAGCGGACGCTACCCAAGAGGAGGAAGATAAGGAGAAAAACAGTTACGAGAAGCCGAAAGAGGAAAACAAAGAGGAAAAACTGAAAGACTTGCGGGAGAGCGACGAGAAGAAAGAAGAAACGAAGAAAATAATTAACAAGGAGCGGTGGAGGAGGAAGCGTGTACCACATAATGAACAAAAAAGATACGAAAGTGAAAAACAGGAGGAAGAAGATGCGGAGGAGGAGGAGGAGGAGGAGGAGGAGAACTGCAACGACGTGGAGGATAGAGATGCTGAAGATGAAGAAGAACAAGTAAACAAGGATGAAGGAGAGGAAGAAGAGAACGTAGATGAGGAAGAAGAAGAAGTAGACGTGGAAGAGGGGGAGGAGTGGGAGGAGTGGGCGTGTCAGGAATGTGAGCAACTGAACCGCCTGGCTTTCTGCGTGTCTGTGGTTGCTTTGGTGGTCGTCCTCTCCACCATCTCCACCCTCGCCCTCAGCCTCCACCTCCTCCCCGCCGCCACGCAACACTGAGCCCACCACCGAAGCCCAACCATCCGTCTTGTTCTCCGCTCGCCTCCTCCCTTAGTGCCCATCTTGCCTGTCCTTCCATTCGTCTTGCTGACCTCCCGACTCTACCCTCCTCCTCCCGTTGCTCCCTAGTTCTCCTTCCCTTCGTGGCCATTCTTCTGTTTCTCTTTCTTACCATTGTTTTTGCTTTCTCTTACTAGTTTCGGTTTCTTCTCGTCTTTTCCGTTATTTAGTTCCGTTTTTTAGTGGTCATTCCTCTTCACAGACTTTTTCTCCTCTTCTTCCTGACTCTTTCCTCTTCCTTTCCTCCTCTGCCTCACCCCCTTCCTCCAGTTTCCTCCTCCGTTTTCCCTCGTTTATCCCCTCCTTTGTCTGTTCTCCCATCGGTTCTCTCCTCTTCCCCTCCTTTATTCCTCTGTGATTATTGTTTTCGCCCCGTCTTTACGATCATTCTGTTCTCTGGTCTTCTCTTCGTTCTCTGCTTTATTTTCCTCTTCAAACTTATGTACAACCTTCGCTCTATTCAATCTCTGTGCGTTCCATTCAGAGCTGCTAGATTATCGTACTCAAAACACTAAATTATCGGCTTCCTGACCCATAACTATTACAAAAAACATAGATAATAAACAGTTTTAATAATAACTTCATATGGATATCGTGATTTGTGTGGGTACAGTACTTTTGGGTCTGAAAATTATAAATCCAATAATCTAAATACGACAAACTGGCATAGCTGGTTCCATCCCTCTTTCTCCCGTATTTCTTCTTTTTCCTGTTATTGGGTTTCCTTTCTCTACCTTACCTTTCTACTATTGCTTGTCACTTTTCAGCCGCTGCCTTACCCCTCAGTTTACTCCCCACACACCCCCACACACACATACACACACACGCTCCTTTGTCGACTTCGTTTGTACTAAAATGGATTGTTGTTGAATTACTTAACCTGCAAAGAGACGACTGGACCTGTAACAATGGGTCGTAAAGGAAAAATCTTGGGCCTACGTTATAGATGCGCGTGGTCTCAGTGCTAATCTCCGTCGCATTGGCCCTTGAGTCTTTGGTGGGTTCAGATTCAGGAAAATATGATCGTGACTGAAGGGACCGAGTCAAACAAATACACAGACAATGCAATTTTTTTCACAGCAAAGGAGACAGCACAAGGGCACACACAAAAAAGGAAACAATAAAAAAAAGACCGCTACTCCCTGCTCCTGTAAAGAGTCCGAAGAGGTGGCCGAAAGAGCAGTCAGTTACGTGAGAATATGGTTCACTGTTTCATTTGGAGGTCAGATGCGTTTACGGAGGAGGGAGAACAGATGCTGAGTGACTGGATCGGTGGAGTTGCCAAGTGTAGGTCGTCGGCTTCCTTGTTGCCTCCGCCTTGTAAGCCTGTGTGTTGTTGTGTATTCCCGTCTCTCCTTCCTTGTTCGTTGCGCGTGACAGTGATCCGCGGAACTGACAACAACACTAAATCAGATAGCCTCGGAACAAGACAGCTGCCTTTCTCTTACCTCGTCTTCCATGTTTTTATCAGTGCCTCGTCCTCCTCCTTCTCCTCCTTTTTCTCCTCCTCCTCCTCCTCGGTCCCACTCTTCCCTTCCTCCTTTTCATTCCCACTCCTCTTCTCTCTCTTCGGCCCCTCTCTCCTCTTCTCCCCTCTCCTCTTCCTTCTCCTCCTCTTCTTCGGTATTACTCTTCCTTCCTCTTTCTCCTTCCCCTCCTCCTCCCTTCTCTCTCTTCCTTCTCCTCCTCTTCTTCGGTCCCCTTTCTTCTCTCCTCCTTTCTCTTCCTTCTCCTCTCTTCCTCCTCTTCTCTCTCTTCTCTCCCTTTCCTTCTCTTCCTCCTCCTCGGTCCCCCTCTGATCCTCCTCCTCTTCTAGGGCCCTTCTCTCCCTTTCCTTCTCTTCCTCCTCCTCGGTACCCCTCTGATCCTCCTCCTCTTCTTCGTACCCCCTCTTCCTTCTCTTTGCTCTCCCTATCCTCCTCCTCTTCCCCCTCCTCCTCGCTACCCCTTTTCACCTCCTCTTCTTCAGTCTCCCTCACCTCCTCCTCCTCCTCCTAATCCTCTTCCGCCTCCTTGTGTCGGAGGGTAAAAACACTCGTCTTTTCTTCCTGTTGTGCGATACGTTTGCTGCATTGATTTATCGGTTCATCATCATGCATTCACAGACTTGA
>NW_026111590.1:70000-112500 GCF_024679095.1 Eriocheir sinensis | reverse complement strand
TTCACTTGTTGGCAATGTGCTGATACTAATTAAAATATTCGAGTTTGTGTCACATTTTGCATGTTTGTTTTTCTTCCTAAAATGTCCACTCTTTTTATTCGAATATTTTTTCACGTATTTCTGATTTTCTCACTTTTGAATACGCCTCTTTTTTTTTCCTTCTAGTTTCTGTCTCACTTACTCTGTTCTCTCCCATTTCCTTCCTTTCCATTTCCTTCCCATCCCTTCCATTCCTTGACCTTCCCTTCCCATCATCCTCTCCTCCCTTTACCCATCCTTACATACCAGAGAGAGAGAGAGAGAGAGAGAGAGAGTAGTATATGCCCTTTCGCAGTAACCTAATTTAGCTCAAATCTTCCTACCTTCCCGTCAGTCCAAAATGAAAAAAAATAAATGAAAAAAAACAGGAAAGTAAAAGTGAAATAAAAAAGCTGATTTCCGGTAAAGGTGGGCGAAGGGATGGACAGGTAGAGAGAGAGAGAGAGAGAGAGAGAATTTTATGACCTTGTTTAGATTTACGTCTCTCTCTCTCTCTCTCTCTCTCTCTCTCTTTCTGTGCCATAGGCGAAGGGCTAGTAGGAACCTTAATAATGATAATAAGAGTAGTAATAGCAATGATGATAATAATAATAATAATAATAATAATAATAATAATAATAATAATAATAATGCGGAGGAGGAGGATTTCAATAATAATAATACAAACAATAACAAAAAAAATTATAATAATAACAATAATAATATATTTTATCAGAGTATCTTGCTATGTAACTTTTTGGTAAATGGCGTGCGTACATTTTTTTGTGTATGTGTGTGTGTGTGTGTGTGTGTGTGTGTGTGTGTGTGTGTGTGTGTTTTGGGGGAGGGGGTCGTTCGCGCGCGCATGTGTGATTATTTTATTACTTAAGTGTGTTCTCGTCTGACATATTTTAACAATTTTTATTTTCGGAAATGAAAGTGTGCCATGTGATCACCAGTAGAAACACATCAGAGCAATAACCGTGGATTAGTAAGCAAACAAATAGATCAGTTAAATATGTTTGGTAATGGCCGAATGAATCATGCTACTTAGATTGTGATGAGTAGCGTATTTTTCGGGTGTAAGTGAAGTCTGCTGTGTTTATCTTGAGAACTGAAGTTGTGTTGTTTATTGTTGGCTGTTTTTCATCCATACCTTTCTTATATATTTTTTTATTACTACTATGTTTGTTTCTTTCTTGTGAACCACCTTTTCAACGCTGACCTCTGCTTTCTTCTCAATATTCTCACCTTTCTTTCTTCTGTCTCTTTCCTATCCTTACTCTACCTAGTTTGTTTTTCACCTGTCATCCATTTATGTATTTTAATTTCATCCTTTACCTCACTAGTTTTTATTTATACCACCTCAGCTTACTTTTCCATCTTATTCTTCTCTCCCTCTCTCTCCCTCCTTCCTCCCCGCTTTCCCATCCCCTATCATTCTTCTTTACCCATATTCATTTTAATTTCATCCTTTACCTCACTAGTTTTTATTTATACCACCTCAGATTACTTTTTCATCTTATTCTTTACTCCCTCCCCTTTCTCTCCCTCCCTTCTTCCTCCCCGCTTTCCCATCCCCTACCATTCTTTTTTATCCGCCTATGCCTTTCATACCGAACCTCTATCTCCCCTCTCTCCCTCCCTTCCTTCTTCCCACTCTCTTTTCTTCCGTCTCCCTTTCATTCAGGACTTTGGGGAAACGGGAGAACGAAGAGAAAAGACGTCGTGGCTTTTTATATGGGAAAGATTTTTTTTCTCTCTCTCTCTAGCTGGGAAATAAGAACTGGAGAGGAGATGTCTTTGCAATGAAACACGATACTGGAGAACGGTATTGTGTGTTTTCAAAAGATGTGTGTGTGTGTGTGTGTGTGTGTGTGTGTTTTCATCTACCTCGTCTGTTTTCCTTATTTTTTCTTCTTGTTTGCTCCGATTTTCATATTTTTTCCTTTCTCTCTCCTTCCTTTACTTACTCCTCCTTTTCCTTCTCCTCCTCCTACTCTTACTCCTTCTTCTCCTCCTACTCCTCCTTCTTTTCCTCCTTTCTCGTCTTCTTCTTTCTCCTCCTACACTTACTCCATCTTCTCCTCCTACTCCTCCTCCTTTTCCTCCTTTCTCGTCCTTTTCCTCCTCCTCCTACTCTTACTCCTCCTCCTACTCCTCCTCCTTTTCATTCTTTCTCGTCCTCTTCCTCCTCCTCCTCCTCTTACTCCTTACCACTTATATCAATCTTATTTTTTCTCTCCCTGATTTTTTTCCCTTACCTGTTCACTGATGCCTATTTCCTCTCCCCCCCTTTCTCCCTCCCTTCCTCGTTACCTGCCATCCTCCCTTTCTCTTTCTCTCTTTCCATTCCTCTTTTCCTTGCGTTCTCTTTCTGATTTCTCTTCATTTCCTTCTCCGCTTGAAGACCTTCCACTCTCTCACCATATCCTTCTCTTTATCTTCTTCGCTTTCCTCCTGCTGTTCTGCTCCCTCATTCTCTCCCTCCTCCAGCCCCTTCCCCTCCTCCTCCTCCTCCTCCTTCTCTCCATCTGTTCTTATTTCCTCCAAAAAAATTAAATGAGGAAAGTTACTCTAGCGTCCTGCGTCTCTCTCTCTCTCTCTCTCTCTCTCTCTCTCTCTCTCTCTCTCTCTCTCTCTCTCTCTCTCTCTCTCTCTCTCTCTCTCTCTCTCTCTCTCTCTCTCTCTCTCTCTCTCTCTCTCTCTCTCTCTCTCTCTCTCTCTCTCTCTCTCTCTCTCTCTCTCTCTCTCTCTCTCTCTCTCTCTCTCTCTCTCTCTCTCTCTCTCTCTCTCTCTTCTCTCTCTCTCCTCCCTCTCCTCCTTTTATGGTTCGTCTACTCCTCTCGCCTCCTCCCCATCCTCCTCCTCCTCCACCTCCTCCTCACCCACCTGCCCTTCATCAAGCACACAGGCGACGGTGGCAGGAGCTCTTTCCCTCCCCCTCCACCTGCCCCACCTCCATAACCACATAATTAAGCCCCAGGTAAAAGTGGATAAACCTTTTTAGGCGAGGAGGTGTTGCTTGTGAATTACTGTATTGCGCGGTGTTGTGAGGCTGTGCTGGTGATGATGGTGATGATGACCACTGGTGATAATTTAAAGAGTGGTAATGGTGTTGATGTATGTTATGAAGAGGATGATTAGCTGTGGTGGTGGTGTTGGTGGTGGTGTCAATGGTGGTGGTTTTGATGATTGTGTTGATGATACCGAGGACAGTTAGGAAAGGGAGGGCATTGAAGGGTAAATGTTGAGGTGGTAATGCCAATTAGAATACTAACTACGACTCATCATGTTGTTAATTTTGGGTGATTTTCTTTTTTTTATGCTAGGTTGTTGTTTTTTTATGCTAGTTTTTTGTAATTTTGTTTTTTTATGCTAGTTTTGGGGGGTTTTATGCTACTTTTTGTTTTTTTGTTTTGTTTTTGTGCTAGTTTTTTGTTTTTTGTCTTTATGCTAGTTTTTTTGGGGGGTTATGCTAGTTTTTTTGGGGGGTTTTATTAGTTTTTTGGGTGATTTTCTTCTATTTCTATGCTATTTTACTTCCTCTTCCTGCCGTCCATATGTGTTCCTATCTGTGTGTCCTTTCTTAATTTATTTTCTCTTTACTTCTCTGTTTCCATCTCATTAATATATTTACATAGTTTATTTCTTCTTCTTCTTCTTCTTTTTCTTCTTCTTCTTCTTCTTCTTCTTCTTCTTCTTCTTCTTCTTCTTCTTCTTCTTCTTCTTCTTCTTCTTCTTCTTCTTCTTCTTCTTCTTCTTCTTCTTCTTCTTCCTCCTCCTCACTTAAATAGAGGCGAGTGTCTACACCCATTATCGGACTCACGTAACTTGGCACTCCTTAATTAGAGGTGTGAGATCTTCCTCCTCCTCCTCCTCCTCCTCCTCCTCCTCCTCCTCCTCCTCCTCTGTTTAACTTGAGTTTACAGGTGTCTCTTCCATTTCTCCTTCCCTCCTTGTCCCTCTCTCTCTAGCTAACTCTCTCCCTCCCTCCCTCTCCTCCTCCTCCTCTCCTTCTTCATCAAACCCCTCTATTACACATCTTTATTTAACTCCTTCACCCTCAAGTCACTGAATACCCCAACGAACTGAATGAATAACTTAAACAGGCCGCTTACGTTATATGCCAACTGACTTTCTGTTGCCTGCTCTTCCAAGTGTCTGTGTGTTCTTCCCCCCTCCCTCACTCCCCTCCTCTCCCCTTCCTTCCACAGCTGGCCACACGAAGCGAGTTATAGCGAGGACTGTCGTAGTAATTTAGGGTCATTACGGCTTATTGCGAGTCCAGGTGGTGTTTGTAATGTTTGTTTTGTGTTTGGGTGTTGTGTGTGTGTATCGGTGTGTGTGTGTGTTGCGTGGGTTTCGGGGAAGTGTTGTTTGTGTTGTGTGGGGGTGGGAACGAATGGGTGTTGAGTGTGTGAGTTTGTTTGTTTATTTCAGGTGTTTTAGTGTTTTTGTGGAGTTTTGTTGTTGTTGTTGTTGTTGTTGTTGTTGTTGTTGTTGTTGTTGATTCCTTGAAATTCAGCTGTTATTAGTGATTATAATGGTGGTAATGTTACTGTTGTTGGTGATGATAGTATGGGGAGGTAATGGTGGAGGTGGTGGTGGTGATGGTGGAGGTGGTGATGGTGGGGATGATGGTGGGGATGGTGGGGATGATGGTTGTGTGATGATGATGGGGGGGAAGGTAATGGTGGTGGAAGTGTTGGTGGTTGTGTGATGATGGTGGGGGAGGTAATGATGGTGGAGGTGGTTATAGGGATATTAGTGTCATTTTAAGAATTTCCTGCATATAATTGTACATAACTTCTTTCTTCATAATTTGTAGTATTTTTGTTGTTATTTTTTTCTTGTTGTCTAAAGTATCTTAATAACTGCGTATGTATTACCTTTTTTTTCTTTTTCTTTTACAGGTAAGTTAAAGAGGACGACTTGCCGTGTGGACTGAGAGACTTGTAAGTAAAGCCAGACACACACACACACACACACACACACACACACACACACACACACACACACACACACACACACACACACACACACACACACACACACACACACACACACACACAGAGGAAATGAGAATCGTGTGTGTTCCTTCATTAAACAGACAGGCTGATGAGGGATTCCACTATTACCTCCCTCCCTCCATCCCCCCTTCACCCCTTCACGCCCTCCCCCCTCCTGCATAAACGTCACCCTCACCCTCATCCCTCACCCTTCTCATCCTATATCCCTTTCAGTCCCCTTCAACTCTTCTTCCTTTCACTCTTAAAATCTTCCCCAATCATGATGAAACTCCTCCTATCCTTTATCCCTTATTTCCCTTCAGTGCTCTTTTTTTCCATTCCTTTACCCATAGAAACGACCCCTTATTGTACATAGTTTCCCTTCCCTATATCCCTTCCAGTCCCCTTCAACTCATCTCCTTCCCTTCACTCTCAAAATCTTCCCCAATCATGATAAAACTCCTTTCCTTTATCCCTTATTTCCCTTCAGTGCTCTTTTTTTTAAAGTCTTTACCCATAGAAACAACCCCCCCCTCATTGTACGTTGTTTCCCTTGCCCTCCTACGTCACTCCACCCCCGCCATTACTTTTCTCATTATCCCTTTTCTCCCTCTGCTTCCCTAATTAAAACTACCCTCATATAGTACGAAACTTTTCCCTTTGTCTATTACCATTTATCCCCCTTACCGTACCCTCCACCTACTATCCTTTCCCCCATCACTTCCCTTCATCCATTACCCCTTCTCCCTCCTCCTCTCCCTGCCTTCCCTCCCAAACACTCCCTTTTCACATCAGTCACCGCTAATGTAAAGTCGCTCGTCTGCCTTCTTATGAGTAGCAGTAAATTGGCGTGTCAGTAGCGAGGATAAAAACCTGTGAATTATCGTTTTGTTAATGACTATGATACGTAATAGGGCGTGAGCTTCTTAGAGGAGGCGAAGGAGAAGGAACAACGAAGGAGGAGGAGGTGGAGGAGGGAGACTGTGATGGACGTGGTACTTGGAGGTGGTGTTGGTGGTGTAGTTGATGGTGGAGGTAGTGGTAGTGGTAGTGGTGGTGATGGTGGTGGGGGGTGGGGGGTGATGATTAACTGGTAATAAGAAGATGACGAATAGGATGAGGATGTAATTTGAGGATGACAAATACCAAGAGGATAAGGACACAGAACTAATTATAAAAGGCGATTAGGAGAGGACGGTAATAAGGAAATGAGAAAAGGAGGAACAAGTGAAAGGGGAGGAAGAGAAGAAGAAGGTAATGGAGGAGGTAGTTGATATGGATGAGGACGAATTTGAAGAGGATAATGGCGACGAAGATAGTAATATGCAGCACAGAAAAAAATCAGGAGAAAAAAGATAAAAATGAAGCGGACGAAACGAAGGAAGAAAAGGCAAAGTGAAGTTGACACATGGAAAATATAAAGCAAAACAAAAGGAATAAACAAACTGGTAAAAGCAAAAACAGGGGCATAATGAAAAGGAAGAAAGTGGATGATGGATGATTATAAAAGTTGCGGGAAATAGAAGAAAAAAACAAAATGGTTATAAACAAAGAGGAGGAGGAGGAGGAAAGAGAAAATAACCAAGAGCAAGAAGTCGAAGAAAGAAAAAAACAAGAAACGGAGAAGAAAAGAGGAAAACAAAACGACATAAAACAAATAGAGATGAACAGTAGATAGAAATAACTTGGAGGAAGAAGTGGAAGAGAAAAAAGTGCTGAGATAATGAGCAAAAAAAGCCTTAATAGTAAAATACGAAAATTAAACTGGTATGATTAAAAATAAATGATTAAGTGCAGGACAGAAGAGGCAAGAAATTAAAATGGTAAGAATTATAAGAAAAAGGAGTAAGAAGATGCAAGCTTAGTTGAAAATAAAAGAAAATGTAGCACAGAAAAGGAAAGAAAATAAAATGCTAAAAAATATAAGAAAAAGAAGATAGGAGATTAAAGTTAAATATTAATAAAAAGTAGCGTAGAAGAAGCAAGAAAATAATATGGTAAAAATTATAAGAAAAAAAAGATTGGTGATGCAAGTTAAAGAGAAATAAAATGCACGGTAGAAGAGGCAATAAAATAGAATGGTTAAAGTTATAAGAAAAAGGAGGGTAGGAGATGCCAGTTAAAGAGGGGAAGGAGGAGGAGGAGGAGGAGGAGGAGATGAGGATGCTGAGCTGCGTAATCAGTGGTCGTGGAGATGAAAAAGAATCCCTCGCACACATTATACCCTCCAAGCCCCTTCAAGTTTTTTAATCCCCCTCTTATCTTTCTTCTACTCCACCTCCCACTCTCCCTCTCCCTTTCCTCCATTTTCACCCGACCATCTACTTTTATTTTCACATTTTTACCGATATACCTTCTTTTTCCTTTTATCCCTGTTTTGTCTTCTTGTTCCTTCTTCGCCTCCCTCCCTTTCCCTCCACTCTCCCTTTCCCTTTCCCTTTCATTATCACCCTGTTTTTTACCCATATTCTATCTGTTTTTACTCTCCCTGTTTTCCATTTTCCTCTTTTATCTTCCACCTCCCATGCTACCCCCTTTACATGACTCTACTCTTGTTCACCCTTATGTTGTTGAGTTTCCTAATGCAAGAGTTTATTACTGTGTTCATTCTGTCATCGCTTTCACCGGTAATCTATAGAACAGCCTTTCTTTTTTGTGTTTCCTCCTTCCCACAATTTAAACACTTGCGAGAGAGGAATATCAAAACGTCCTTACAGCCGAGTCTTACCATTTTTTAACTCCATATGTTTGCAAGGATGGGTTTGGGGGGGGGGGATCTTTTTTCGTTTTTCCCGTGTATTACCTTCTTTACTCTGAAAAAGCTGCTCCACTTGTCCCCTCCCATACACCTACACACCCACGCCCTCCCCACCCACCCCACCCCAGCTATTCCCATAAACCCGCGGCAGACCCATCCGGCCGTGCAATATCCGCCAGTCCCACGCTCTGCATCGCCTCCCGCTGCCTCCTCCTCCTCCTCCTCCTCCTCCAACCTCCTCAAACCTCCTCCTTTTTCGCTTAAATGACTCTCTAAACTTAATTTCCCATCGACGCCTCTTCATTTAGACGAGAAAGAGGCTCCTCTGCGGTGTGGTAGTTAACGCGCCTAGCATTGAGTCCCCGTGGGAGTCGGCGCCGAGCTCACCCAGCTGTTCATCCTCCCGTTTTGGCTTGTCGATGAGTGGGTACCTCGGGAAATCTAGGGAAGGTAAACCGTGGTAGCCCGGAGATGTGCGCTGAGGCCGCGCACATCTTAGGACTTTACCTGTTTACCTTTTATCAGTGAGAGAAAGGGAGATTTTTTTCTGGGTGGGTGTTCTCCGTGGGTGTTTGCTGGATTTTTTTTTTTTTCCGTGCACTATTGATGTTTTTTTCGATTTTTTAATGGCAAAAGAGTTTAGTTTACACAGTATGGAGCAGGTATATAGATGGATAGATAGATAGACATATAGACTTGTATTGATATATATATATATATATATATATATATATATATATATATATATATATATATATATATATATATATATATATATATATATATATATATATATATATATATATATATATATATATATATATATATATATATATATATATATATATATATATATATATATATATATATATATATATATATATATATGATATATTATATATATATATATATATAATTAACTCCTTAAGCAGATTAAACACATAGTTGACTGTTAATATAAATTCTCAGTTGTTATTTGATATAGTGATTTACAGACCTGCTGTTTTTCATTTAATGTATTTGACATGACTTCCGAAACTGAATTGCTTAGCACTTCAAGCTTTTTTTTTGTTGTTGTTGTTTTGTTTGCTGTTTAGCATATTTAGTGTTCTACATTGCCGTTAGTTCATGCGTTATTTTCCACTGAAATACTTTATATTTTGCATGGTAAAATTGCCTGATGTTTGCTGGTGTGTATGTGCAGTGATTGAATCTGCATATATTTTCTCTGTTCATCCGCACATTCGTTCATTTCTCCCATTTCCGTTTTAATTAAAGCGGCGCTGTATTTTTTTCTCGGTTTATTGGTGTTAAGGGGAGAGAAACGGATAGGCTTTCCCCTTACTGACCTCTATAACCATTTATTTTACTCTCTCTCTCTCTCTCTCTCTCTCTCTCTCTCTCTCTCTCTCTCTCTCTCTCTCTCTCTCTCTCTCTCTCTCTCTCTCTCTCTCTCTCTCTCATCCTCTCCCTTTCCCTCCTTCCCTCCCTCCCTCCCTCCCTGTGCAGTGTCATCAAAGGCTCCTCTCAGGCGTAAACAGCTTTCCTCCGCTTGTTTGGTCGCCTTGACAAACTCTGCGGAACCTGCCTGCCGCGTTCCACTTACTCGTCACGCCGGCACTTTTTGTAGTAACCGTTACGGGATTGATAGCGTCGGTGGTCGTGAGGGTGGCAGTGATGCTGAGATGGGTGGACGTGATAGGGTGTGTTTGGGTGCGGTAGGAAGAGAGTGGTTAAAGTTGATGGAGGGGTGAGGATGGATAGACAAGCAAAGGCGAAGATTGGCGTGTGTGACAGTTTGGTTTGTTCGTGTACTAGTGTGTTTCATTTGTGTGTGTGTTGATATATTGTTGCGTGGTGGTAGTGTCTCGTTTTACGCTAGTGTAAGGGTGCTGAATTTACAGTAGTGGCGTATTGCAAGGTCTAGTGGCAGTAATGGTTGTAGTTCTAGTGCAGAAGGTCTTATTGTCGAATGGAGATGAGAATATACGCTTTAAGGTTAATAGTAAGGCTGAATTAGTGTGACAGAAATGCTTAGATATGCAGAGAGATAATAGTGAGAGAAAGACGAGTTTAATTCAACACTAATCGAATGGGCAAGATTGATGTGGTTGTACTGGAAGGAAACTGAACTGGAATATCGAGGAAAACGGGAAAGGGAATAGAAAGGGATTATTTTGAAGTTAAGGATAGACTTCTGAAGGGAAAAGGGAAACGAGACAATTACGACGAAGCGAGTGGTGAGAGGACAGGATATTGAGAGCCCGAGGAAAGAGGAAATAGTAATGTAAAAGGGGAAATAGTGAAATAGAACCGATGTATGTAAGTGGAGGACAGACCAAAGCAGAGAGAAAGGTTATATAAAAAACTTTCCCACCCGATATAAAAAGTGTCACAAAAAAGCCGTAAAGGAAAATTTGCAAAAAAAAATAGAAAATAAGAAGAGAGTAACTTTCATATGCAAGTAGGAGGGAGAACTTTTGAAACACAAGATCTGAAGTGGATGGGGAGAGAGAGAGAGAGAGAGAGAACAAGACGAAGAGCATGAACGAGAAGAAAGATTGAGTAGTAAAAACAAGAAACGGTGAAGGAGGAGGAAGAGGAAGAGGCGGCGGCGGCGGCGGCGAAGGAGGAGGGGAAAGAGGAGAAGGAAGAGAAAGAAGAAGAAGAAGAAGCCGAAAAGGAGGTTACGAGAAACACGAGGAGCGGAACCTAAGACATCGGAGAATGAAAGAAGATGATTGAATAGGTAGACCGGAAACGAGATAAAAACGCTCTTGCAATCACAGGCAGGCAAACAGAAGGAAGTGATTGATGCACGGACGGGGTTGACGTGCGCCTGGTTACCGACGAGGAGGAGGAGGAGGAGGAGGAGATGCACCCACTGATGAAAGTCAAATGAGTGTTATCTCAATTAATCTTGCGTCTCTGGTCCCTCATTTGCATTTCTGAGCTTTAATCTTTTTTCTATTCCTGCTGCCCTCTTCCCTCTCTGTGCCTTCCTTTTTCTTCTTATGCTTTGTCGTCCTCGCTCCGCCTTTGATCCCTTTATTCTTTTCTTGAATCCTTTGCTCTCTCTATCTCTGAATATCTATCTATCTGTCTATCTTTATCTATCTATTTCGCTATCCCTCTCTCATACAATCTATCCCCATACATGTCCTCTATATTCGATGGTCATAATATTTGCATTTAAACACTAGATGCGATTTGGATCATCTTACTCTACCTGTCTCGTTCATGGTCTTTATGGTCCTCAATATCCGGCCCATTAATTTACATGTTCACGGCCTGATGGTTTATGGCCCACGGTAGGTACTCAATTTCCCGAGTATTGCTTTCCGGGTCGGAGCACAAATTGGAGTGGCGGACTCAAATTAGTGAACATGCCTATCATAGTTCTGGTCAAGATATAATGAACGAGGTCACAGTACGAATTCTGCTCACGTCTCTAAACTATCATTTAACTGCATGGTATCAGCGGACTGAGGTTTATTTTTTTCATTTTTTTCTCAGTACCATAATGTGCAATCGTTCAAGATGTTCGGGAGAAGGGAATCAGTTGAGCATCTTTTTTTCTTTACTTATTTATATTATAATTTAATTGCACAGTAACAGCGAAGTGCATAATATTTTTTATTTTTTTATTTTTTCGTAGTACCATAAAGTGCAATCGCTCAGATGGTTCAGAAGGAAGGAATCAATCGAGCATATTTTTTCTCTACCTACCATCTTATACCATTTAATTGCACAGTAACAGCGAATTGCATAATATTTTTTTAATATATTTTCGTAGTACCATAAAGTGCATTCGCTCAGAGGGTTCAAGGGGAGAGGAATCAATCGGGCATCTTTTCAGACCCTCGGAATAGTTTAAAAGCATTAATGGATCTTACTTTCAAGTCGATTTCCATCCCATCCCGCGGAGGAGCGAAAAGTTTACCGAATTACCATTGAGAAGTAGGAGAGAGGAAAGAGGCGGAAAGCGATTCATTCCGTTTTATTGAATGTGCGCGTGTGTGTGTGTGTGTGTGTGTGTGTGTGTGTGTGTGTGTGTGAGAGAGAGCGAGAGAGAGAGAGAGAGAGACTCTCTCTCTCTCTCTCCCCCTCCCCCCCAACACGTCTGTTTAGCGCCACTGCACAAACAACTCTCGACTTTTTATCCTCTCTCCTCCACTTCAATGACACGCCACTTCACCTTTCACCCCTTCCCACTTCACCCATCCACGCTCCACCCCATTACACCCTATCCCTTCACACTTCACCCCTTCACCCTCCATCCCTTCCCACCCCACCCTTAGACAATCAACCCGTCAAGCTTCCACTCTCATGTCCAGCCTCCACATCACAACTACTTCTCCCACACATTTCTCCCCTTTTTCCACTGCTCCACTTCAGCCTGTCACTCAAAGTCGCTCCTCCCCTGCCCTAACACCACAGTCTACCCCCCTCTCCCTCCTTTCCCTCTTGCCCCCACCCGCTCACTCTCTCAGCCTTTCATCCCCGCACCCTTCCGTCCACCCCTCCACCTGCAGGCGTCACTCCCTTCCATCCAATTACTCTTCTTTTCCTCACATTGCTCACCCGTCATCCTTTAATATACACCACTCATTCCACTCTCACCTTTCCTCCTCCTCCTCCTCCTCCTCCTCCCCTTATCATCTCATTTTTCCCATCTCATCCCTTTCACAAAAAAAAAAGAGGAAACAGGGTCATGCCCTAGAAATGAAAGAGACTTAATTCATTGACTTTTTTTCTCTCTCATCAACAGCGACATCGTGGAAATATAAAACGTTTCTGTGTGTGTGTGTGTGTGTGTGTGTGTGTGTGTGTGTGTGTGTGTGTGTGTGTGTGTGTGTGTGTGTGTGTGTGTGTGTGTGTGTGTGTGTGTGTTTCGTTAATTGGCGTGCTGATGTCAAGTAATTAATCTGAGGGAGAGGAGGAGGAGGAGGAGGATAGACTAAGGAGAGAAAGATGAACAGCAAGAAGGAGCGGAAGTAGGAAGAAGGAAAGGAAAAGCAAAACGGAGAGAACAGATAAATGGGAGATGAGGAATATGATAAAGGCTGTAGGGGAGAATATAGAAGGGAAGGAAGGAGAGAGTGAATTACAGAGAGAAAGGAAAAAGCCTGGCAGAGAGAGAAAAGCGAAGGTAGAGATATATAAAGAAAGAAATGAGAAAGAGAGAGAGAGAGAGAGAGAGAGAGAGAGAGAGAGAAAGTGGGAAACCAAGTGTGCATGGGGAGAGAGTGAGGAAGTGGGAAAAGAAAATACCATAGGAAGAAAAGAAGAAAGTGAGGAATGAAGAGGAAAGAGGAAAGAGCAAGGAGGGAAGGTGAAGAAGAGTCTCATTAAGGAAGGAGAGCGAGGGATGGAATTCAAAAGGAGGCCGTAATGGACAAAAGAAATTGGACCAAAGGAAGAAAAATGATAAATGGTCAGGAAATGAAGAGAGCGAAAATAAGACTGTGCTGAAAGAAGGAATGTCGTTGTTTATCCATTTTTATTTACTTGGATTTTTCTGCTCCTTGTTTACTGTGTGTGTGTGTGTGTGTGTGTGTGTGTGTGTTGCCGGGTCAATGGTCGCTTTGCAGATCACGAAATATTGGCTTATTTTCTTCCATAGTTTCTCTCTCTCTCTCTCTCTCTCTCTCTCTCTCTCTCTCTCTCTCTCTCTCTCTCTCTCTCTCTCTCTCTCTCTCTCTCTCTCTCTCTCTCTCTCTCTCTCTCTCTCTCTCTCTCTCTCTCTAACCTACATAATTGTAGATGAACGTTTGTCGCCTCCAATTATCCGCTAATCTCTCAGTGCTCAGGTAAAAGAGAGAGAGAGAGAGAGAGAGAGAGAGAGAGAGAGAGAGTAGTTTTTTAGTAAAGGGATAGAGTTGATTGATTGATTTTTTTATTTCATCGGCACGAGCGATTTAGAGAAAAATATATATTTCTCTTCGGTTTATCCCACATCCATGTAAACTTTTGATGATTACCTTTTTTTTCTTTGGTACCTTCACGATATAGTAATTAATCATGTCACCTGTTAGCGTTGGTAAGAGCTTTCGTTGGGCGGCCTTCCATGCTCACCCCAACCATCGGTACTTCCTCCTTCTCGGTTGGTGTCTATTGGTCTCATTAATAAGCCCGAAGGTTATGTCTGCCCCTTGATGTGATGTTAAATGTTATGAAGCGTCGCAGAACTCGTAGACGTAAAGATAAAAGCAAAACATAGGTAACATAGGTAGACAGACGCTAATTTAAGTGTAGATAGACAGACGCTGAGATAAGTAAACCAATGACTTTCAAATCATAACATGTTAAAATCGATGTAGTAATGTTTGGAACTATGTCGCAATACACATGAATAAATAGAAGTTCAATGATAGTTTTAATAGATTGCTTGCGTAAACTCGGCGACAAATTAATATAATTTTAATAAAACGTCAGGTTGTTATAGATAGAACAATTCAGCTCAGTCTCAGGGTCATATTTTTAAACGTTTCGGCCCCTCAGCACACATATTTAGCAAGGCTTTCATGGGAGTTTTGGGCATTTCCATGGGTAGTTTTATGACCCTTCTGGTACTTTGATCATTTTTCTGTACCATGAACCCAAGAAAGCACTAAACAGGACCCGATTAATCTCCTTTTCAGCCTTTGGGGGGGAAACAAATGAGTGGCGGAAGCGTCTGGGAATATCGACCTCAGTTGCAAGCATTAGAGATAGCATAGAAAGTAACTGATATTTTGAAGGTTCTACACTTTTCATTTCTCTATAGTCGCACGCCACCAAGGGAACCAAGCCGGAAAGCCACAGGTTGTTACAGAGGGAACAATTCAGCTCAGTCTCAGTTGCAAGCATTAGAGATAGCATAGAAAGTACCTGATATTTTGAAGGCTCCACACTTTTCATTTCTGTACAGTCGCACGCCACCAAGGGAACCCAGCCGGAAAGCCACCGTGATTGCGAGGGAGGGAATTCATCTTCAAGTCAAATATCTCATCCGTGTTTTCCTTGGCCAGATTTAGTTTTGTGGCGAAGTGTTTACTGTGGCGGAGTGTGTAGGAGAGTAAATACGGAGTTGAAGAGGCTGAAGGGGAATCCAAATGGCGCTGGTAAACAGAGTGAGATCAACCGTGTTTTATGTAGTTGTTTATGGTTTGATTTCTTTATTTTTGTGTGTATTTTTTTGTTTTTATTTTCATTCGTGTAATTTCAGGTGGTTTTCGTGTTCAGACTTGTTTCTTTTATTTTTATGCTGTTGTGTGGTTTTGCTCCTGTAGTTTTGTTGTTGTTGTTGTTTTGTTTTATTTTTGTAGTTTTCGTTTTCAGTTTTGTTTGTTTATTTTATGCGGTTATGTTATATTCTTTCTTTGTTTTAGTTTTTTTGTGTGTGTGTTTTATTTCTTTTTTTCCTGTTCAGTTTTTGTTTATTTAATTCATGCGGTGTTCGTGTTCAGTTTTACTCCTTTATTTTATGTTTTTCCTCTACTTTATATTGTTTTAATGTTTAGTTCCGTTCCAGTATTTTATGTATTTCTTGTGCTCAGTTTTCCTATACTTTACTTATGTTTTGAGATTTAGTTTGCATCACTTTAACATTAGTACTTTTTTTCCTTACTTAATCTTTTTTCTCTCTTTTATTTTGATCTTTTTTGTCTGCTTGTTTTTTTTTTTTTTTGTATGTGTGTGCCTGTTTTTTTATCTCAATCTCTTTCTTTCTTTTTTCTTTCAATCTCTTTTTTTTCCTTTTTTTCACTCAATCTCTTTTTTTTCTTTTTTTCTATTTTTGTGTGTGCCTGTTTTTTTTCTCAATCTCTTTTTTTTTATTCTTTTCTGTGTGTGCCTGTTTTTTTCCCAATCTCTTTTTCTCTTTTTTTTCTCTCAATGTCTTTTTTCTCATTTTCTCCTCCAGTTTGTATTTGCTCTTCGTGGATCATTTTCATGCCGAGTTCTCTTCGTCTCTCAACATTTCCATCATTTTTATAATTGTCAAGGTTCATCCATCCCTAATTTTCAAGGTTCATCCATCCCTAATTTTCAAGGTTCATCCATCCCTAATTTTCAAGGTTCATCCATCCCTAATTTTCAAGGTTCATCCATCCCTAATTTTCAAGGTTACTCCATCCCTAATTTTCAAGGTTCATCCATCCCTAATTTTCAAGGTTCATCCATCCCTAATTTTCAAGGTTCATCCATCCCTAATTTTCAAGGTTCATCCATCCCTAATTTTCAAGGTTCATCCATCCCTAATTTTCAAGGTTCATCCATCCCTAATTTTCAAGGTTCATCCATGCCTAATTTTCAAGGTTCATCCATCCCTAATTTTCAAGGTTCATCCATCCCTAATTTTCAAGGTTCATCCATCCCTAATTTTCAAGGTTCATCCATGCCTAATTTTCAAGGTTCATCCATCCCTAATTTTCAAGGTTCATCCATCCCTAATTTTCAAGGTTCATCCATGCCTAATTTTCAAGGTTCATCCATCCCTAATTTTCAAGGTTCATCCATCCCTAATTTTCAAGGTTCATCCATCCCTAATTTTCAAGGTTCATCCATCCCTAATTTTCAAGGTTCATCCATCCCTAATTTTCAAGGTTCATCCATCCCTAATTTTCAAGGTTACTCCATCCCTAATTTTCAAGGTTCATCCATGCCTAATTTTCAAGGTTACTCCCTCCCTGTTGTATGTCTTCCACTGATTAGTTTATGCATCGCTATTGCAACCAAACATCTATAAACATCATTAACTCGGCTCCTAATTGGTTTATAGCCATAACACGCAGTCAACGAACCAGATCATTAATTTTTTTTTTATTTGTCTTGTTATCGTCCATTTTTCCTTAACCATTATGTCCTCACCAACGTTGCCAGATTGTCGTACTCAGCCTCTTGTATTTGCCGACTTCCAACCAAAAACTGTCATCCCAACCCCGATAACGAGATTAGATTATAGATATCGTTAAAATCGGTAATTATTGTGTTTGTTTGTCAAAGCCATGAGACAGAAACCAGAAAATACGATGACTTTGGTACGATAATCTGGCACCGCTAATCCTCACTCTCCCCCACCTGCTTACCTCTCCTCTCCGTTCCGAGCTTTTTCTTCTACCTGTTTTGTACCTGTTTTTGCTCAGGTGTGCTCCGTAGCGTCGCCTTGGTAACAGTCTCCTCTCTCTCTATATGTTATTATCGATCTTCCTTGTGACCTTTATATCTAGTCTATTTTCTTCTCTGAGTTTCTTTATAGCGAATACAACAGACACTTCCGGTGATGAATACACAGCACCATCTGGCACGCGTCGCTTTGATCGTTTGTTTGTTCCTGGGGTTTGTGTGTGTGTGTGTGTGTCTGTATGTCTGTCTGTGTGTGTGTGTGTGTGTGTGTGTGTTTCCGTCAGATGGTAAACACAGAGAGACAAAGAGACCGACAGATGCAGAGACAAAGCAAAGCACAAACACAGTCATACAAAGAGGCAACCCCTCCCCCTAACCCCCTAACCCCCCCCACGCACACACATCACCATCATCATCATCAGCTTACCTTGAAAAGCGGCACCGTCTCGGCCCTCACGCTGCTGCAGAGACCACGCGCGTGCAGGTCTCGATACAGCAGCAGCACCCCCGCGTTGAGCGCCCACCACACGCCCCCACGCCCGCACACCTGGATCTTGGGCAGGCTGCTGAGGGGGGCGGGGGGCGAGGAAGGCGTGGGCGGGAGGGAAGTGGCGAGGGGCAGTTCGTTCTTCCATAGACTCGAAGGTCGTTTTGTGTTCTCTGACGCACTGGATGTTGGCATTTGGGTGAGTGGATGAGGCGAGGAGGCTGTGCAGGGTGAGGGCGGTGGGTGCAGTGGGTGTGGGTGACCTGAGGGTGTGGACTCCTTGTGTGGGTGCCCGGTGGAGGGGGTGGGTGCAGGTGGACCATACGGGTCACCCAAAAAGTGGATATCGAGAGGATGAAGGACAAGAGTAGTGGAGGAAGAGGAGGAGGAGGAGGAGGAAGAGGAGGGGCTGGAGAAGGAGGTGGTGGAGGTTGACCGGTGGAGGAATTTGTCTGGAGGGAAGAGAGACTTGGAAGAGGAGGAGGAGGAAGAGGAGGAGGTGGAGGAGCGGGAGGAGCGGGAGAGGGAGGAGGATTTGTTCGGTGTCCATCGAGCGAACACCGTGAGTCCGAGGAGCCCTATGGTGGCGGTGAGGGGGAGGGAGGGGGGGAGGGGGAAAGGGGTCACTGCTCACCTTGTCTCGCTGCTGCCCAGGCAACCTAATTAGTCAACGACACACAAAAGTACACCCGGAGTCACATTTTTCTGCATGATTTTTTCTCTTTCTGAATCAGCGCTCGCAGCTTCTTTTCTTCCCCTTTCTTTTGTTTTCTGTTTCCAGCGAGTTTGTGTGTGATTTATCTCCTGCAGTTTCTCCTCCTCATCTTCATCGTGTTTTACTGTATTGATTCTCACTTCTAATTCGTATATTTTCTTCCACGTTTTCCTTTTTATTCTCTCTACACAGTTCACTCGTTATTCTTCTGTTTATTCCTATTGCGTATTCTGTATGGGACAATTATTATAGAACTTATTATTCACACGTTTTTCTTCAGTCACTTGTATGTATCATATTTTCCTTCTTTTCTGTCTCTTATTAATTCCTCCTTTGCCTGAAATCCTTTGTAATCTTCTTATTCATGATATATAACGCGCCCTGCTTTTGAATTTATTAATATTGTTTCTGCATGTGTTGTATTTTACGCTGAAATGATTTATCTTGTCAAATCACTTTTTACTTTCACTAACAGCAGATTCACCAGATATATTTTTCTTCAATCGGATGAGCTTACGTCAGTTGTGTATTCGTATGTTCTGTTTCCAAGCTCTCTTCTGTTGCAGCCTCCACTCTGTTTCCAGTTATACGTCTTTATATTTTTTATTTTTACTTTATATTTTTTTTTATGTTGCAGCTTTCGCTCTGTTGGTATTCCCGCTTGTTTCCAGTTTTTTTCGTTTATTTTTTATTCATTTCCTCTTGTCATTTGTATCCTCGTTAACCATCGCGAATATGCAGGTATAACAAACGATGAAATATTTCTGCTTTACTTTTTACCTTGTTCTTCCTTTTTATATATATCTTGCTTTTTAAAATTCACTTCATTCCTGATTTTCTACTTTACTGTTTAGCTTGTTCTCCTTTTTTTATATATCTTACTTTTTAAAATTCACTTCATTCCTGATTTTCTACTTTACTGTTTAGCTTGTTCTCCCTTTTTTTATATATCTTGCTTTTTAAAATTCACTTCATTCCTGATTTTCTACTTTACTGTTTAGCTTGTTCTCCCTTTTTTTATATATCTTGCTTTTTAAAATTCACTTCATTCCTGATTTTCTACTTTATTTTTTTCCTTGTTCTCTCTTTTTTTTATTATTTCTTGCTTTTAATATTCACTTCAATCCAAATCTTTTACTTTACTTTTTAACTTGTTCTCCCTTTTATTATTATTGCTTGCTTTTAATATTCACTTTAATCCTGATCTTCTACTTTAATTTTTACCTTGTTCTTCCTTTTTTTTTTATATATCTTGCTATTAATATTCACTTCATTCCTGATCTCCTTCGTCGTACTCAGTAATCCGACCAGCGTCTAAATCTAATAACCTCATTTTCATATCTTTTGTAATCGCCTTTCCTTTTTTCTGTTATTAGTTTCCTCTGCTCTCCGGCTCTCGCTTCCTCTCCTGAAACACTTTTAGTTATGTCATTTTTGTTCTTTTGGTCCAGTCAGCCTTTGGAACACCTCACACTATTGCAATTTCTAGTGTTCGATTTTTACTTTCTTTTGTTCAGTGTTCAACCTCCTCTTTTTATTACGGATATTTTCACTGTGTTATTGCAGTTTCTCTAATGTCTCCTCTCCTATTTTACTTCTTGCATGGTATAGTTTCGTACGGCGATGTTGTTTATTGAAATCTTTACTTGTCTTTTATTTGATTTTCAGCTTCGTCTAATGTTTCAGTTCTTGTATCGTGTAGTTTTTGGATCTATTTTATACTGAAATTTGAACTTCTTTTATTTGATTTTCAGCTTCGTCTAATGTTTCAGTTCTTGTATCGTGTAGTTTTTGGGTCTATTTTATACTGAAATTTGAACTTCTTTTATTTGATTTTCAGCTTCGTCTAATGTTTCAGTTCTTGTATCGTGTAGTTTTTGGATCTATTTTATACCGAAATTCGAACTTCTTTTATTTGATTTTCAGCTTCGTCTAATGTTTCAGTTCTTGTGTCGTGTATTTTTTGAATCTATTTTATACTGAAATTTAAACCTCTTTTATTTGATTTTCAGTTAACTCTCCTATTTCACTTCATGTATCGTGTGGTTTTTTTTCGGATCACTTGTTTATTGAAGTCTTAATACTAAGCTTCCTCTAATATTTCACTTCCTATATCGCGTAGTTTTTTTCCCCACTATTGTTTATTTCAATCTGTGCCTGTTTTCTTTTTTTCGCCTCTATTTCAGTTCGTGTATCGTGCAAGTTTTGTCTTTTTCATTATTCAGCTGTACAGTGTCACGGCACATTCTTTCCACACACAACACGTAAACACTTTATATTTTATGCTGACTCCAAAAAACAGGCAACAGATGTTTGTGTGCGCGTTCGTTCGGCTCACCGGTCACGTCTCTTCCACTCCATCACCGGCGTCAGTAGCGTTCTTGTGTTGGGTTCTGAGGCGACGCTTTCCTAATACTTTCTCTGCGGTACCTTAGACTTAGACCACGTGACCTTTTCCTCTGTCTCACTACTCTTTTTTTACACCAAAGGAGACGGCTCAAGGGCAACAAAAAGAGTACAGAGAAAAAAAAGCCCGCTACTCGTCTCACTACTCTTTTTTTGCAGCAAAGGAGACGGCTCAAGGGCAACAAAAAAAGTACAGAGAAAAAAAAACTCCCCGCTCGCTTCTCACTCACCCTCTTCTTGTTACTAAGGTCTATTTTTTTTTTATTTGATCAAAAGCGTCAGTCGAATATTTTGTTTCCTTTTGATTTTTACTTCCTTTTCCTCTTTTTTGTTACGTTTTCACTTTATTAATACTCTGTTCTTACCCTTTTTTTTACTTTTTCATTATTGTTTTTACTTCTGTCACATTACCGCAGCTTTTTCCATCAATTTTCCTGGTACTTACTTTTACTAATGCGTTTTATTCGAGGTATCTTTCTTTGTTAAGCGCTGATACACTCTACTTTGCAGTTCAGATATACGTTACCATTCCACCTTTATATATATATACGTCAACGGCAAGCTCTCCACTCCATTTTTCATTTCATCCCACCAGACGGGCAGATTCTGTGTGTATCTTTAAGCGTTGAACCACTCTTTCCTTTGCAGCTTAGATATACGTAACCTTTCCACCTTTATATATGCGTCAGCGATAAGCACTCCCCTCCATTATTTATTTCCACCCACCAGACGGGCAGCTTCTGTGTGTACCATTTGTCTACCTCCCGCACGTCACTGTCCATCAATCATTCCTTTTTTTCAGTATCTCCTCTGTTCTTTTTTTTATCTCTTGTTCGTCACAGTCTCTTCCCTATTACATTATCTCTCCTGCCGCATTTTGATCTCCACAACTTCTATATTTTTCTCTCTCTTTCTTTCTACTTAGTGCTTTGTTATCCTTCTTTCTTCCGTATCCTTCATTCTTTGTCCTCTCTTCTTGTAAACGACATTACTGCCCTTTTATTTTTTTCCTCCTGGGGCTTATTTTTCGTCTCCTGTTCAGTCACTCGTTGTCTTTTCTTTCTTTCGTCTATGTCTCTCACATCCAGAACTTTATTTCTCTCTCTCTCTCTCTCTTTGTTGCTATTTTTTTCTGTTTTTATCCCCGGTCTCTGCCCTCTGCTCTTTTCCCTCCCCTTCTCCTCGTTCCTTTTTGTTCCTCACTTTTTCATCCCCTTTTTATCCTCTCCTTGTTTTTTGTTCCTTAACCTTTTCTCTCTCCCTCCGTTCTTTGACTATTTCGTTCCTCTCTGCTCTTCGGCCTTTCACCGCTCTTACTCGTCTTTTGCGATGCTCGCTTTCAATAGAACATCCGTGTCTCTATCCGCTTGTTTTACCTGTGTTCCCGCCGCCATTGCGTGACATCAACACCTGACGAGGGAACACCTGCGTCGGGCGGCGTCCTTTCGCTCTCGTCAACCCGAACACCTGGCGATGAAAGGGAAAATGTTAGAGCCGCGGGAGGGAAGGGATGAGGGACGGAGAGGCGAAGAGAATACTGATAAGAGGTAAAGAGGGAGACGGGGAGAGAGAGAGAGAGAGAGAGAGAGAGAGAGAGAGAGAGAGAGAGAGAGAGAGAGAGAGAGAGAGAGAAGGGTGAAAAGGCAGGAATGGAGAGAAACAGAAAATGGAAATAGCAGAGAGAGAGAGAGAGAGAGAGAGAGAGAGAGAGAGAGATTAGGAAAAAGAGAGAAAAGGGTGGAAAAGCAGGAATGGAGTGAAACAGAAAAAGGAAATAGCAAAGCAAGAGAAGAATTGGGGAAAACAAGAGGAAGAGAACGAGAAAGAGAAAAGGAGAGGAATAAAAGAAGAGCAAGAATAAAGAAAAAGGGTAAAAAAAGAGGGTAAAGAAAAAGGTTACGAAAGGGAGGAAAGGGATAGAGAAGAAAAAGAAAATATTCCAATAATGAAAAGTTTTAATTGTTTTGTTCATTATTGCTTTAATTATCTGATAACACACACACACACACACACACACACACACACACACACACACACACACACACACACACACACGTCTCTCTCTCTCTCTCTCTCTCTCTCTCTCTCTCTCTCTCTCTCTCTCTCTCTCTCTCTCTCTCTCTCTCTCTCTCTCTCTCTCTCTCTCACACACACACACACACACACACACACACACACACCATTAAAACACAAGCTTACGCCATTCCTTCACAAAACAACAGCATCATTATCACCGTCATTATCAAGTTCAGTTCAGCGTGAGGCGTGACGGAAATTCTCACGATTACCTGCATTTGTATCTTACCTGTCAACACCTTGTAGACCCCGCTCCAGTACACCTTGCCATCCCTTCCCATACACCCTGCAAGAGCCCCTCCCGTACTCTGAAAACCTCTCCCATTCACCTCCCATCCTTCCTACATACACACATACATCCCCCCTACACACCTTCGTACCCACCCATACTCTCTACGGTTCCCTGCACCCACTTCTCCCACATTTTCATCTCCCACTCCTCCCCTCTGCCCACCCATCTTCCCACACTCTTCTGTACTCAGCCACCTCAGCATCTACTCCCCAGTAACCTACCCCCCCTCCCGGCGCACTCTTGCCCCCAACGCCCACGCACACACACACACACACACAAACAAACATTTTCGCTTAGGCAGAGTTAGCAGTTAAGGGAAAGTTAAATTAGGTGCTTGCTCCATCCACGCAATATTCATTATAAAACCTCTCTGTTGAAGGATATATTTATAGGTAGATAGATAGGTAAATAGATTTATTGATAGGTAAAGTAATCGTACGTTCAAAATAATGGTAAAAAAACAACAAAGAAAGAGGTAATTTTGTTATATTGAAAATCTTATTACTCAGAAACTTGTATATACTCTGCTTGTCACCCACGTATCTTCCTCCTCCCATCCCCTCCTCTCCTTTCTTCTCCCCTCTCCTCTTCTCTCCTCTCTCCTCCCCTCCTCTCCTCTTCTCCTCCTCCTCCCTAGAGTTATTGTTGCCATTTGTCTCCCGGTGCAGGTGTGTTTGGGGATGGGAATGGGAGTAGAAGGGTAGGGGGGAGAATGGAGGGAATGGGAAAGGGGGGATGGGGAGAGAGAGGGAAGGGGTGCGCAGAAGGTAGCTTGGGAGGGGAAGGAAGGGAGGTAGTAGAGGAGAGAAGAGCTTGAGCAGAAGGAAAGGTAATGGACTCCTGGCTTCTGAACTCATGATGAAATATTTAGAAGAAGAAAAAATGTAAAGAAAAAGAAGGAGATAGAGAAAGGAGAATAGTAGAAAAGCCAGGAGGTGAAGGAGGACAAACAAAGATATGTAGAGAAAGGAAGAGGAAGAGGAAGAAGATAGAGATGCGGAGAGAGAGAAACGGAGGTGGAGAGAGAGAAGAAAGAAAAGGAAGATTAGAGACAAAAGTAGGAAGTAGAGAGAAACAGAGACAAAGGGAAGAAGAACTGGAAAAAAAGATAATATGTGGATAGGAGAGATACAGAGAGAGAAAGGAAAAGAAGAAGAAAAGAAAGAGGAAGAAAAATGGGAAAAGAAAGATGAACACAGAGAAAAAAAAGAGAAGTAGAAAAGAAAGAGGATGAAAAATAGGAAAAGAAATATGATGAAAATACTAATATGTGAAGTAGTTTGTGTATGAGTTGAAAAAATAAAGACCTGCCTAATGTAATCAAATAGGGAGGAGAGGAAAAATTTAATGGCAAAAAGGAAAAATTAAGGAAAGACGACAGAATATTTGATAGCATGAAATAGCGTCTGTAAAAGGGAGAAGAGTGGAAGGAGATTATTAAAGAGAATGTGAAAGTAAAAATTATATAGCCTAGAAAGGGAAGGAAGAATATATTTAATAGTGTGAGATGGGAAGAAAGGAGAGACTGATGGAAGGAATGAAAAATATACAGCAAAGGCGAAAAAGAGGAGAAATATGGCAATAGAAAGAAAGTGAACAAGAAAAAGAGAAGAAAAGGGGAATTAAAGCAGAAGGCGAAAGGAAAAGCAAAACAAAAGTACATTGGGATGGGAAAGAAAAATTAATTGATGGAAGAAATAGGGAAAAAACGAGGAAGAGAAGAAATATGGAAGGAAAAGGAAAGTGAGCGAGAAAAGTGACGAAGATTATGATTTGTCTGTTCTTTCAGCCGCAGGAACAAAGGTACTGAACTTTTGTGCTGCGTGTCAAGAGGAGGCTTTGTGCTTTGCGTTGTGGGAGTCCGAAGAAAGATTAAAAAGACGGTAATGGGGTCTTGTGAGTCTTCAAAAAGTGAGATTTGAACGTGTGTGTGTGTGGGGGGGGGGGGGAGGGGGTCTGTGTATGTGTGTTTAGCAGAATTCAAAAATGGCAAACTGCACTCTGATATCACCATAACGAAACTGTGTAGCAACGTGTGGGAAAAAAAGTTGATATAGCGAATGATAATGGCGAAGATCTTAAAACCAAAATCTTCAAGGAACGCAAAGTGTATCGAAAATGAGCGATAAAGTCTTACGAGCCTTTAAAGGAGCGTCGAGGAGTGCGTAAAAAGACAAACTACGCGCGCCGGCGAAGGCTCGAAGCTGAATCTAAAATGTGTGCAAAATAAAAAGTGAGCGATACAGCCACTTAGGTTTAGGGCGAGGTAGATGGATTCGAACACTCTCTGGAAGCTGTTCGGAGCGCTTATAAAACTTAATTAATACACCATTTTTAATACTTTTTTTCTTTGAAGCACGAAAGAAAAAGATTGGGTGCGACGGATACTTAGCAGAGGATAAGACTGACGTGCGTAGGTGGGCAGGTAAGTAGGTAAGTAGGTAGGTAGGTAGGTAGGTATAGGTAAGTAGTTATGAACCCAGAGGAGCATGAGAAAATAATATAAAAAAATAGTAATTAATTAAACGACGGAGAAGGAGGAGGAGGATGGTGATGAGGAGAAGAAGGAGGAGAAAGAGGAGGAGGAAGAGGTATAGGCAAAAGATAACAAGGTGGTGGTGGTGTTGGAGGAGGAGGAGGAGGAGGAGGAGAAGGAGGAGGAGGAGGAGACTATATTTACTGGAGGTACTGGAGAGTGGGCGTACCATCTCCTCTTGGCCTTTTCTTTTCACTCCTCTTGGCCTCTTCTTTTCTCTCCTCTTCCCCTCTTCTTTTCTCTCCTCTTGCCTTCTTTTCTCTCCTTCTCCCTCTTCTTCTTTGCAATTTCACCGTTTCTCTTCCCGTTTTCCCTCTTTTTCTTATCTTTCTTGTTCCTTTTTTTAATCTTCCATCTCTTCCTCTTGACCTTCTTTAACCTTCCTTTATATTATTTCTCTTCCTTCCACCGGTTACCTTTTGTTTATTTTGTGTCCTCTCCCTTTTTCCCTTTATCCCATCATTCTCCTACGTCTTCCCCTTTCTTCCCTCTTTCCTATGATCCCCTTCTTTTCCTTTCTTTCACTACTCTGTCCTCTCTCCCTTCTGTTTCTCCTTTATCTGATTATCTTGTGTTTTCAGTGTTAATCCTTTCATTTCCCTTATACACATCCTTTTTTTTCCTTTTTCCATCATCCATTTTTGTTCCCTTCTGTCTGTTTATCTTGTGCTTATCCTGTGCTGTTTCCTCCCTCCCTTTTCCATGTCTACCCTCCCTTCCTCCCTTCTCTCCCTCCCTTCTTCCCCTTTTGGCGTGTCTGACTTCCCCTTCCTCCTCCCTTCTCTCTCCAACTCCCCCCTGTTATACCTCCACACCCTCCCTTAGAAATGCCCCTAATTCCCCTAATGTACCTCTTATTTTTCCTCTTTTTTTCCATGTCTCTGCCTGGTCATCTTCCTCATTTGTTCCCCTGTTTGTCTGTTTCTCGTGTGCTATTAGTGGTGTTTCCATTATTCAACTTATATGTCTCTTTTATTTTCCTCTTTTTTCCATCTTCATTACCTGGTTATCTCTCCCTTTTTCTCCGGGTGTTTGTGTTCTGGTATATCATTTTTTTGCAGTGAAGGATGCAGCTCAAGGGCAAAAAAGAAACATAAAATAACTCAGAATAAAAAGTCCGCTAACTACTGCCGCAATAAAAAAGGAGTGCAGAAGCGTAACCAAAAAGAGAGGTCAATTTCGGGAGGATGCTTTCTACCCTGTCTGCCTTTTCTTCCTTTCCTCTACGCCGCTTGCTTTTCCCTCTCCCTTTCCTTCACCCTTTCCCTCTGCCTTTCCCCTTCCCCACCTGGCTCGGCCCGCGTCAACAGCCCGAAACTGTAAACAAAAGCGTATGAAAAAAATAGAAGTTTGTTTGTGTAGGAAGAGAAGGTTAGTGTTTGTGTAAGACGGTGATTGTGTTTGTGGAAGACGAGGATGGTAGTAGTGTTTGTGTGTGTGAGAGAGAGAGAGAGAGAGAGAGAGAGAGAGAGAGAGTGAGAGTGAGAGTGAGATTCTAGCCAGTATTAACCACGCATGTAGATTTAGGTGGTTAAATCTACACACACACACACACACACACATACACTCCCCCCCACCTTCCCCATTCCCACTACCACCACCACCACCACCACCGTCCAGGGAATTAGTTAATGGATGGGATGAACATAATTGCTGCCCTTCTATCTTCATCTCACCCCGTCTAGTGTCTGGCCTGCTGGGTGGCTGCCGTGTTCCTTACTTGTAACCTATAAACTGTAGCCTTCTCCTCTCGTTTTATTTCTGTTCTTTATTTTTCATTTTCTTCTGCTTTTTCTTCTGCTTCTTCCTTCTTTTTCTTCTTCTTCTTCTTCTTCGTTTTCGCTTTCTTCTTCTTCTTCTTTTCCTCCTCCTCCCTCTCCTTATCTTTATTCTTTCCCTTATTCTTGTCCTTTTCCTTTCCCTTCTTCTTCTTTTCTTTTTCTTCTTTTCTTTTTTTCTTCTTTTTTTCTTCTTCTCCTCCTTCTTCTTCTTCTCCTCCTTCTTCTTCTTCTTCTTCTTTTTCTTCCTTCTTTTTCTCCTTCCTTCTTTTTCTTCCCTCTTCTTCTCTTCTCTTCTCTTTAAAATCTCTACAACGCCTCTGTATCCTGTCCTCTCACTGCACAGAACCAGTCCTTCCCCTTTTTATTCTATTCTTAGGCCAATCAAGCTAATTTTTTTTCACTTTGTACAATGTTCCCTGGTCGCTATTATAAACTTTAACCTTCCCTTCCCTCTTTTTTCTTATGATACTTCTTTAGGCTCTTCTAACAATATAAGTTCCCCTTTATTTTGGCACCATTCGACAAAACATTTTTTTACTTTCTTTTTTCTCTCAATTTCCTTTTTTTCGCTCTTTTTTTACTGCGGCTCAGCCTGTAGTATAGCCTTCAACCTTCCCCTTTAACATCCTCTCCCTCATGATACTTCTATATGCATTTCAATATAGATCTTCCCTTTATTCTTCTGTCCTGTCCTGCAGCCTGTATCTATCCTGTAACCTTCCCTACGCTCCCATAAGGTGTTTCGGGTCGCTCACCAGAAACCAGTGAGTGACCCGTGACATGACCTGTAATATCCCCAGTACCTGCAAACTGACCCACCTGCAGCCTCCCGTTCGTTCCCCTTTAGGTGTTCCCGCTACAGGTGTTTCTCAGGTTAATTAGAAAGCGTTGGTCTGCTGCCGTGAGCGCTGCATACAAGACTGGTCGTGAGGGTTATGTGTTGTTTAGTTGCCTGGAGATGCGGGGAAGCTTGGTCTTATGTATATGTACTTTGCCTTCCATCCCACCCGCCCTAACCTGTTCCTTCTCCTTTTCCGCTTTCCTTTCCTCTTCCTTCTCCTCCTCATTCTTATCTTCCTACCCCTCACTGTCCTCCTCCTCTTTCTCGTTGTCCTATTCTTTCTCTTTGTCCTTCTTCTTCTTCTTCTTCTTCTTCTTCTTCTTCTTCTTCTTCTTTCTTTTTCTTTTTTCCTTTTTCTCTTTCTTCTTCTTCTTCTTCTTCTTCTTCTTCTTCTTCTTCTTCTTCTTCTTCTTCTTCTTCTTCTTCTTCTTCTTCTTCTTCTTCTTCTTCTTTCTTTTTCTTTTTTCTTCTTTCCTCCTCCTCCTCCTCCTCCTCCTCCTCCTCCTCCTCCTCCTCCTCCTCCTCCTCCTCCTCCTCCTCGTTGTCGTTTCACAGCCTCCGCCAATCCTCGACCCTCCCCCTCCCCCCTTTCCTCCCCCCCATCCCAATAGGAACGCGGCTTAATCTGGCGAAATTCGAGGAAACATTTCTCCTGTTGCCAAGGAACACACCAAGAATCGCTACAAATCCACGTCTGGCTCTTCGCGAGTTTTGTTTTCCTTTCTTTTATTCTTTTCATTTTTAGGACATGGAGAACTTTTGCTTTAGATATGGTTATGATAAAAAACGCCTTCCATCAACTTCTTTTCCTCGACTCAAAATGACAGTATACGCACCCTTTCATGGGAGACTTTTAAGCACACAGTTAAATGTCGTATTGAAGTTACATAGATATACCTTTGAATTAACATCTATTCATCTTTCGGCAAAAATTATACTTTTAATAAAAACACTTTCCCTGGAGAACGTCTTGCACACATCAGGTTATAAATATCTACCCATTGAATTAAGATCTATTCTTCTCTCGCGAACAATAATAGTAGTAATAAACACACTCCCGGGAGGACGTCATCCTACACACGCCTGACTCGCTGCGGCACGGACCCGCTCCCGAGTCTGTAATGAACCTGGATGACACGCTCCCTGCACACGCAACTATACAAGCCCGCCCCACCCCGGTGTGGTGTCGTCAGACATCCCCGTATCGTGAGACATCCCATCCTGAATACATACATGAATTTCCGTGTCTTTTGTCGACTGCTTGTCGGGATCTGACCCACCCAAGTTAATTTATATTATTATAGAAGCAAATGATGACGTATGTATGTATATATAACCAGGATTCAACAATCACTTCTTCTTCTTGTGACCTGTTCCACTTTTTGCATCGCTTTTTGGGTCCTCCTTGGTACTTTTTTACACTTAGATGCTTCACTTAGTTACTCTGTGATAGTAAAGATTGGGGTCCGCGATGCGAAGTTCAGGATGGGATGTCTCACGATACAGGATGGCAGAAGACACCACGCCGGCACGGGGAGGGTACACGCAGCATCACACGCTGGAACTCATCTCTGCCTCATCTCCTTGTTCTGGGCCTGTTCTGGACATGAATCTCTTGCTCACGTACTCGATCTTTGCTGCAACTTCCTGGTGACCACAGTTTCCCTCGTCTGTGCTTCCGGCGTCCTCACTTACTGACCCGTTCACAAGAGGGGAGAGCCAGTTATTAGAATGACGCTGTGATTGCCCAGGCCGAGACCCGCATTGAAAGAGTTAATTGGTAAACGAATGTACAGTTGTGGGGGACGCGGAGGTTAAACTACGATTGATTGGATGATGGTCAGGCACTCGGTTACGGCGTGTCTGGGTGGGGCGATAGTGAGGGGTGGGGAAGGGGACGGTATACAGTGTGGTGAGGTCAACGTGGAATACAGTGGTGCAGCAATCAACAAAGAGCCGCAGATGTCAGTGAGTACTTGTTAAAATTGGATGCGTGGTGTGGGGTTAAGGGAAAAAGGAAGGTGGATAGAGGAGAGGAGGGAGGTAGCTGTGTGGGGGGAAGTAAAGAGGGTGTGATATGGAACGTAATAAGAGGAAAATAAGGAGCCAAGAGTGTAGCGTAAGGGGTGGGTTAGGAGGTAAGGGAAGAAGGGTAAATGTGGGAGAGGAGGGAGATAGCTGCGTGTGATATGGAACGTAAAAAGAACAAAATAGGAAGTAAGTGTAGCGTTAGAGGTGGGTTAGGAGGTAAGGGAAGAAGGGCAAATGTGGGAGAGGAGGGAGATAGCTGCGTGTGTTAAGGAGTGAACGGAGTGTGTGCAATATGGAACGGAACAAGAGTGGAAAAGGAGGCAAGTGAAATATTAGGGGGAGGTGGAAGATGGAGTGAGTGGAATCAGGACGAATGTGGTAAAGAAGGAGGCAATTATGTGGATGCTGGAGGCGATAGAGTGTGTGCAATAAGGAGCGTAAGAGTGGAAGAGGAAGGGATATGTGGAATGGTTAAAAGGAAGTATGCTGTGGAAGGTAAAAACATGGAGTGTGGTTGAAGCGAATAGATTATGAATGGCGAGATTGGTGAGTGGACTTGGGTGGAGTATGAGGTGAAATAACTAAGAGTGCCAAGGAAGGAGGTGGAAGGTGTGGGTGGGTATTAGTGGAGAGGACCAAAGGGGACCAAGTGATATAGGAGGTGATGGAGGAGAGCGTGTGTGTGTGGGAAGGGGGAGGGGGGGGAGAGGTTAAGGAGGTGGGTGGACGTGGTACGGTCTGGAAGATGGTGCATAGTTGATGAAGGGAAGGACGGCGGCGAGTATAGATTGAGGAGAGAGAGAGAGAGAGAGAGAGAGAATAAGAGAGAAAAGAAAAGAAATGAAAAATGATAAAGAAAAGAAAGAAAAGAAAAAAGGAAGAAAAGGAAAACAAGAAAGAAAAAGAAGGAAAGACGGAAAAGGAAAGAAAAGAGAGGGAGAGAGAGAGAGAGAGAGAGAGAGAATGTACGTGTGTGTGTGTGTGTGTGTGTGTGCGCGTCATCTCACACATTACCTATGAACACCGCTGATGAACACACCGTCACATCGCCTTCAAGCTTCCCCGGTGGCCGCCTCCCCGGAGCTGTGTATTGTGTTGTCATTGCTTGTTCGTCTCCTCCTTACCCAAGTGCTCCGTCGCCGCCCTTAAGCCACTCCCTCACCCACGTCCCCGGAGCTCTGGTGTTCCTCCTGTGTCGGTGTTTTGCTCCATTTCTTCAAGACGGTTCTTATTTCTACATACGAATTTTTATCACATTTCTGCGGTGACACGTGTCCTAAGATTCTACGCGAGACGCCAAAGAAATGTGATCAAAATACGTATTACCAAAATGAGAAACGTCTTGCAGGAAAGGAGCAAAACATTCACGCAGGAGGAGAGTGACAGCTCCGGCGTTAAGGAATCGGCTCACTAATCAAATTTTCTGCGCTGGTGGCTCGTCGGGCGGGATTTCCATCAAACGTTATATTGGGAAACAGATATTCGCTTGAGTGGGCCCATGATTCTAAGGCGTTAAGGGATTCGTTCAGTCATCAAATTCCCTGTGTTGGTTGGTGTCTGGTCGGGCGGGAATTCAATTAAACATTACATTGGAGAACAGGTCATCATTTTAGTGGTCATAAGGGACTTCATTTAATTACCATCTTACAAAACAGGTCATTAAAACATTATATTAGAGAACATCGCTTGAGTGGTCGTAAGGAACTTCAATAGTAATCATCACATTCAAAAACAGATCATCAAAACGTTATATTACAGAACATCATTGCTTGAGTGGTCGGGCGAGACTTCATTGAGTGGTCGGGGGAGACTTCATTGAGTGGTCGAGCGAGACTTCATTGAGTGGTCGAGCGAGACTTCATTGAGTGGTCGGGCGAGACTTCAGATAAACATTAAATTAAAAAACAGATCATCGCTCGAGTGGTGCAGAAAGTGGCTGGGGTAAGTAAGTCCGTGTTTTGAATTATTAATTAACGAAGCCCGGCGCGCAACAGGACATGCGGCGCCGAACTTTGGGGTTAAGGATTATTTGTGCTCTAATTCCGACCGTTTCGTTATAAAGTTTGGCTCCGCAACGAGACTAATGAAAACGAACGGAAAAAGTTAGTCACCAAACTCAGCGGGGGGGGGGGGCGTCAATCCACATTACCCACACGATAAACCTCCACTCAGGGAATAAAGTGGTGGAGTTTATCGTGTATTTGGAGATGTGTGTCTGTGTCTGTCTCCTGTCTGTCTGAGTGTCTGTCCCTGTGTGTCTGTGTCTGCCTCCTGTCTGTCTGAGTGTGTGTCCCGGTGTGTCTGTGTCTGTCTCCTGTCTGTCTGAGTGTGTGTCCCTGTGTGTCTGTGTCTGTCTCCTGTCTGTCTGAGTGTGTGTCCCTGTGTGTGTGTGTGTCTGCCTCCTGTCTGTCTGAGTGTGTGTCCCTGTGTGTGTGTGTCTGCCTCCTGTCTGTCTGAGTGTGTGTCCCGGTGTGTCTGTGTCTGTCTCCTGTCTGTGTGAGTGTGTGTCCCTGTGTGTGTGTGTGTCTGCCTCCTGTCTGTCTGAGTGTGTCCCTGTGTGTCTGTGTCTGTCTCCTGTCTGTGTGAGTGTGTACCTGTGTGTGTGTGTCTGCCTCCTGTCTGTCTGAGTGTGTTCCTGTGTGTCTGTGTCTGTCTCCTGTCTGTCTGAGTGTGTCCCTGTGTGTGTGTGTGTCTGCCTCCTGTCTGTCTGAGTGTCTGTCCCTGTGTGTCTGTGTCTGTCTCCTGTCTGTATGAGTGTGTGTCCCTGTGTGTGCGCCTATCTGTCTGTGTCTTGTTTCTGTCTGTCTCTAACTGTCTCTCTGTGTGTCGGTCTATATGTATGTCTGTTATTTCTATATCTGTCTGTGTGTCTCTTTCTATCTCTCTGGGTCTATTATTTGTCTGTCTGAATGTCTGCCTGTGTGTGTGTGTGTGTGTGTGTGTGTGTGTGTGTGTGTGTGTGTGTGTGTGTGTGTGTGTGTGTGTGAGTGTGTGTATCTGTCATTTCTGTCTGTTTGTCTATCTATCTGTCTTGTGGCTTGTCTGTCTGAATGTCTGTGTGTGTGTGTGTGTGTGTGTGTGTGTGTGTGTGTGTGTGTGTGTGTGTGTGTGTGTGTATCTGTCATTTCTGTCTGTTTGTCTATCTATCTGTCTTGTGGCTTGTCTGTCTGAATGTCTATCTGTGTGTGTGTGTGTATATATCTGTCATTTTTCTATATGTCTGTCTATCTATCTGTCTCTTGTTGCTTGTCTGTCTTTGTGTGTGCGTGATTTAGTGTTATTTCATTTTTTTACGTTAGTTCTAAGACAGTTTGCTTAAGGTGTACATCATATGGACATTAAAGCCACGTCACATTCCTCCTCTTCATCCTCCTCCTCCTCCTCATCATCATCATCATCCTCATCATCATCATCCTCATCCTCATCCCTCATTGTCCCAACACTCGCAATCCTTTTTTTTCTACCTATTTTTTTCACAAACCCTCAATTTTCAAAACCTCAAACCCGTGCTGCAACTCACACTCAAACTTTCCTGAACCTAAACTAAACCGAATTTCCTTCGCTTCACCATAAAGAAAAAAACGCTTCCCACCATAAAAAAAGAGAGGAAACAAAACCTTTCCTCCTATCTTCATTTCCCGGATGCGCGGCGAGACTCCACTTTTGCCATTCAGGGGTGGAAATGCTCTTTTGTTTGCACGTTTTCCGGGACGGGTGACAGGAGGAGGCGGCGAGGAGGGGAGGGAGGGGAGGAAAGAGGGAAGGAGGGGAAGGAAGGGGACTGTCCAGGACTAACAACGGCCCTTCAGCTGAGAGGAGGAGGCGAAGAGTGAAGGAAGGGAAGGAAGGAGGGGAAGGAAGGGGACTATCCAGGACTAACAACGGCCCAACAGGTGACAGTAGGAGGCGAGGAGTGGAGGGAGGAGGAGAGGAAGAAGGGGAAGGAAGGGGACTATCCACTACTAACAACGGTCCTTCAGCTGACAGGAGGAGGCGAAGAGTGGAGGGAGGAGGAGAGGAAGAAGGGGAAGGAAGGGGACTATCCAGGACTAACAACGGCCCTTCAGCTGACAGGAGGAGGCGAGGAGTGGAAGGAGGGGAAGGAAGGGGAACATCTAGAACTAAGAACGGCCCAACAACCCCCCTCAACCTGCTGCAGTGGAAGGCCTCTGACGTGGGCTAGAGGGTTGCAGGGTATGGATGCTGTTGTGTGTGTGTGAGGGGAGGGGTGAAGGGGGACGAGAGGGTGGGTAAAGAACTGTTAGGGAGGTTCATAATGGGTAGGCAGGAGGGACTGATGTGCTGTGTTGAGAATTTGTGTTGAATCTAAAGAATCTAAAGAACTGTTGGGAAGGTTCATAATGGGTAGGCAGGAGGGACTGATGTGCTGAGAATTTGTGTTGAATCTAAGGGTTCAGTTTATGGTTCTAAAAGGACGTGAAAATAACTGTAGGAGAACTTCATAATGGTTAGGCAGAAGGGACTGACTTGGGGAAGGAGGTCATGCGCTGTGTTGGGAGTTTGCGTTGCATGGTTCAAAAGGGAATGTGTTAAGGGCGCTGAGAAAGGGACCTGCCGAGAAACTTTGGGGGCTTGAGGGTGGAAGGGTGAGGAAGGAGGACCGAGGAATATGCGCCGTTTTGGAAGTATGTGGATGTATTTGGAATTTTTATGGGGGCGGGTGTGGAGACGAGGGCGTGCAGTGCAGAGCTGAGGAAATGGTGGGAAGTTTGGGAGTAAGGTTGAGGGCAGTGAAGTAGAGTCTAACTGGGGATTGTTGACGGTGGGGAAAGGAGCAGGACTTATGGCTATGGGTGCCTGAAGGAGTAGTGAGGAGTAGGGAAAAGTTAGAGTGTAAGAAAGTAAGTGCTAAATGCTATGGATGAGGAAAAGGCTAGTAAGCAAAAGTTAGGGATGGAAGGGGGAACTTAGAGAGAAAATGCTTTGAGAGGGATAAGAACACAGTGAAAGGTTGCACCGCTGCTGTAGGGGAGATAGACGCTAGAGGGCTTTAGAGAGTTAATGGGAAGATTAATAGTAAGTGAAAATTGAAAGTCAGGCAGCGTTGCCAAATTACCGTACTCATCGCATTGCATTTTCGTAGTTTCTGACCGATAACTATAGCAAAAAACACAAACCTCAATAAATAACAGTTTTAATGCTAACTTTGATGATTTTCTGTCGTTATTTGTGTAGGTACGAGAGTTTGAGGCTTAAAAAATGATAAATACGTTGTGGTGAATACGATAATCTGGCAACGCGGAAGTCAGGGTGCCGAGGGAAAGGCTGGAGGGCTAATGAAGACAGATTAGTGTATGATACCGTGAAGGTTACGCTGTGAGGGGGAAGGGAAGGGGGCAGGGCTCGAGGCTGGCCAGTGAGTAGATGAGTGGCTGGGGAGGGACCGGAGGATGGGCTGTAAGGAGGGAGTGAAGGGCAGCGTGGTGGACTGATGAGGATGGAGCGAAACAGAGCCATAATAAAGAAGAGTTTGGCAACCTTCATCACAGCCGCCATGTTGCTACCGAAAGAGCCGCGCGAAATTCAAACTGACCTTGATACAATAGTTTTTTTTTTTTGTGTGTGTGTGTGTTTTAGGTACGTCTTAAAGATCCTGACCATATCTAAAGCACAAAAATAACACCACCATTGTATCAGCATCAGTTTGAATTTCGCGTTGCTCTTTTGGGAACAACATGGCCCCTGTGATCACGTGGCCAAGGAAGGATGGAAGAAGAGAGGAAGACGAGGAAAGTGAGAGGAAGACAAGGAAAGTGAGAGGAAGACAAGGAAAGTGAGAGGAAGACAAGGAAAGTGAGAGGAAGACAAGGAAAGTGAGAGGAAGACAAGGAAAGTGAGAGGAAGACAAGGAAAGTGAGAGGAAGACAAGGAAAGTGAGAGGAAGACAAGGAAAGTGAGAGGAAGACAAGGAAAGTGAGAGGAAGACAAGGAAAGTGAGAGGAAGACAAGGAAAGTGAGAGGAAGACAAGGAAAGTGAGAGGAAGACAAGGAAAGTGAGAGGAAGACAAGGAAAGTGAGAGGAAGACAACGAAGGTGACACTAGACGCGGTGCTCTGTAGGGTGAAGAGACAGACTCGTGGTGATGGGTTGTCATGCTGCTGGAGAAATGGGACTAAAATAAGAGCTGTTGTTTATTACTAGTAACTGACTTGGCAAGGGCGAGGTAATGTTTATTTCGGCTAAAAAATATAAACAAACACACGACTAGGTAAAGGTGATCTGCAGGTTGGGCTGTGAGGAGGGAGTGAAGGGTTAGTGAGGAGGGCTTATGAGGATGGCGAGGTATACACTACAGGTTCATATAGGACATGAAGCTCTCAGTCCATTCACTCTTATTTAATCTCATTACGTTCCTTGTTGATCAGCGCGCACCTCGTAACCCCCCAGGCACCTAAAGTAATCTAAATGTCGAAATAATACTGTCACAAAATAGTTTTAATCCCATTCTGAATAGTAATGCTTTCGTTATGCTAATAGTGAGTGCTCTCTCTCTCTCTCTCTCTCCCATGTTCCCGGTATTTTTATTTTCGGGAGCTTCCGCCGCTACGTTTGTAAGGAGACATGTCGCAGTGAGTCCTGGCTGAAAAGTGCTGATATTCATTTTCAACAAAGACCTCCATTACTGCCAGAAATTGCCATATTATCCGTTTGGGGCTGAATACCTTCCGGTGGGTGAACTCTTGGATATGAGAGAGACAGAGACAGACAGACAGAGAGACAGACAGGCAGACGGAACCTTTGATCAGTACTCTCAGACCCCTCCGGCTTTCACATCAACTATTCCAAAGGACGAAAAAGTAGATCAATCGGGTTCTAATGAGTTCTTTTTTACGTTCATGGTAGAGAAACTTTGTCAGACTGGTACCAGAAGGGTCATAAAACTACCCCTGGAAATTACATAACCACCTACGAAAGCCCTGTTAAATGTGTGTGCCTGGGCGCCGAAATTTTTAAGATGATCCATAGTCTTAATGATTGAAATAGAAATGGCAGTGGTCTTAAGGTTAATAGTGGATAAAGAGATTAGAGATGGTGGTGGTGATGATGATGGTAATGGTGGGGATGATGATGGTGGTTTGATATTGTCGTAGTGGTTGTGATAGTAATGATAGTGGATGAATGGCGACGATGGTGATGAATGGTGATGACAGGCTTAGTGATGATAGTGGTGGTGGTTATGGCGTTACCAGAAGCAGCTGTTGTGATGATGGTGAAGAGACGATAGTGATGGTGATAGTCGTGAATGATGATAACACGTTTAGAGGAGAGGTGGGGGGGGGGGTTTACATCAAAGGACACGGCTCAAGGGCAACAAAAAAGTACAAAAATAAAGCCTGCTACTCGCCGCTCCCATAATAGATAACAGTAAAGAGTAGATGGTAGATGGTGACTGCGGCATTATGAGATGAAGCTGTTGTGATGGTGTTGGTGGTGGTGATGATTATGGCCTTCTCTGATGAGGCTGTTGTGGTGCTGTTGTTGTTTGTGACGGTGGTGGTGATGGTGATGGTGGTGGTGTTTGCCCTTTCTCTCCTGGCTCGCGGCTGTGTGTTCTGCGTGCTTGGCGAGGCATAGCGCACCGACGAGGGCCACGCTGCACCCTCAGGCGGGCCCTTGAGTGCTCACCGGTACAGGACGTGATGAGTAATTAGTTCCGCATTACGAGACTGCGAAGGTATAACAACACATGTCTCTGGTGTCTGTCTGTCTGTCTGTTGCCTCTCTGTCTGTCTGTCTATATCTATCTATCCCGTGTTGTTTTGAATTAAGAAAAAAATAAAGACAAAAACGAGAGGAGGGAAGAAAAGAAGAAATTGAAGATGAGAAAGTTTAGATGGAAAGTAAAATCAAGGGAAAAACCGAAGAGAGAGAGAGAGAGAGAGAGAGAGAGAGAGAGAGAGAGAGAGAGAGAGAGAGAGAGAGAGAGAGAGAGAGAGAGAGAGAGAGAGAAGGAATTTTGAATGAAGGAAACGGGTGTTGTGTTCTCTCCATCTTTATCTCACTTATTTTTTTTTTGGAACAAAGAAAGGAGAGAGGAAAACAAGGAGGGAGAGAGGAAGACAAGGAAGGGAAATTTGGAGGAAAGCGTCAATAAAGAAAATTTAAATGGTAAAAGAAAAAAAGAAAATTAAGGAAAGAGAACCAGGAAAAGAACATAAAATGGGGTTAAGAATAAGGAAAGAGAAGAGAAAAAATACCGAAGAGTGCACAAAAACGAGAGGAAAAGGAAAGAAAAGAGGAGCAAAAAGAGGAAGAGAACAATATAGGAGAAAAAGAAAAAGAAAAATGGAAATGGGTATGAAAAGGAATAAAAAGAGAATACAGGGCAGAAAAAAAAATAGGAACAAAAACAGAGATTGAAGACTAAAAAAAATACAAAACTGGTAAAAAGAAGAAGGGAGGAGGAGGAGGAGGAGGATTAGAGAGAAAAGGGAGGAAGTGGAGGAGAGGAAGGGAAAAGGAGGAAGAGTAGGAGGAGGAGAAGGAGGAGAGAGGAATGTGAATTTTTCCTCTGATTACTACCTTTCCCTCCCTCTCTCCCTCTCTTCTTCCCTCCCTCTCTCCCTCTTAATCACCCTCTCTCTTTTACTGTCTTTCTTCTCTCCTTTACTACATTCTCTCTCCCTCCCTCTCTCCCTCTTTCATACCCTTGTCCTCCCTCTCTCACTCCCTCCCTCTCTTCTTCCCTCCCTCTCTTCCTCTTTATCACCCTCTCTCCTTTACTGCATTTCTCTCCTTTCCTACATCCTACCTCCCTCCCTCCCTCCCTCTCTCTCTTCTTCCTTCTCCCTCTCTCCATCGTTATCACCCTCTCTCCTTTCCTTCATCCTTCCTCTCTCTTCATCCCTCCCTCTCTCTTCCTCTTTATCACCATTTCTCCTTTCCTACATCCTTTCTTTCTACTTCCTCCTCTCCGTTTCTCTCACTGTCTCCCATCATTTGATTTTCCCTCATTCCCTCTCTTCCTTTCCTTCCTTATTCCTCCCTCCCTTCCTTCCATTATCTTACATTACTTGCTTCCCTTCCTGTTTTCCTTTCTCTAATTTTACGTCGTTCCTGTTCTTCTCTAAATTCCTTTTCTGTGTTTCCTCCTCCTCCTCTCCCGTGCATCTCTTCTCTTTGTTTATTTTCCTCCATCCTTCTCTCCTCCACCTCCTCCTCCGCTCCCTCCTCTCTTCCTTTTTGCACGTCTCTTGCATGTATGATTTTCCTTTCTTCCTTCCTCACTTTCCTCCCACTGGTCTTTTTTTTTCCTCCTTCTCCTCTTCTTTTTTTTTTCCTTCCTCCTCCTCCTCTTATTTATTATCTCGAGTGCAGTAATCCATCTGTTTCTGTCGTAACTCTTTATGCATTTCTCTCTCTCTCTCTCTCTCTCTCTCTCTCTCTCTCTCTCTCTCTCTCTCTCTCTCTCTCTCTCTCTCTCTCTCTCTCTCTCTCTCTCTCTCTCTCTCTCTCTCTCTCTCTCTCAAACTCTCCTTATTCAGTCACACTTTTTCACCACACTCTCCTTAATTACTCTCCTCAAGTGTGTCATATTCTCTCCTCCTCTTTATCATCTCCACTCTGCTCCTCCCACTCCTCCTCACCATCATCACCATCATCCTCTTCCTCCTCCTCCTCGTCCTCCTCCTCGACAAGTGGCAGATGTCCTTCAAACTTATCCCGGTAAAGTGATTTTTCTTTTTAGCCAGGAATGCTACGTAGCTAACTCTGGGGACGTTGTTGAAGGAGAGGCGGCGCTGCGGGTTGTGTGCGGAGGAACATCTTGGCGACCTCCTCCACGGCGGCCTCAAGCACACAAAGCAGCGCACATGAACTCGCTGGAGGGCAAATTCGGTGCTCGCAACCACTGCACGAGAGGATTTGAGGGTGAAACACGGAGATTGATTAAGTTGTGGTTTCAGAACTATTTGAACTTTGCATGATACTCCGAATACACAGAACTAGCAAGGTCACGAAAGCAATAGTAATGACAAAGTTATATTAATGATGATGATAATGACGATAATAATAATAATAATAATGATTTTACCCCAGCCAGGCATATAGTTCGAGTCCAGGTTGGGGTATAATCAACCAGTCTGTCTTTGGCCAATAATAATAATAATAATAATAATAATGCTAGTAATAATAATAATAATGCTAGTAATAATAAATGTTCATGAAGTTTCAAATCTTTAATTAAACAAGTTTCTATTATTTCTTTACATGTTTCTCAGGTTTTGTCTTCCTTCATTACTCTGTCTTTCTCCTCCTCCTCCTCCTCCTCCTCCTCCTCTCTTCTTCATCTTCCTCCTCATAACGCCACTCGTCCCCCTGCCATTGTTGCCAACACAAAGAGACGACCTGCACCTTAAACACGTCGTTACCATACACAGGTCGTTGGTGCGTGTGTGTGTGTGTGTGTGTGTGTGTGTGTGTGTGTGTGTGTGTGTGTGTGTGTGTGTGTGTGCGTGTGTCGAAATGAGGACGAATTTGTAAATGTATTAAGAAAAGTGCGTGACAATTATATAGAGCGCGTAATTTTGAGACAGAAATAGACAAATGTAAATAGAAAGGGAGAGAGAGAGAGAGAGAGAGAGAGAGAGAGAGAGAGAGACAGACAGACAGACAGACAGACAGACAGACAGACAGACAGGCAGACAGACAGACAGAAACAGAAACAAAGAGGATATAAAGGGAACAGAATCTTTGCTTTTTACACTTCTTAAAAACAATTCTTGATTTGTTTTCTCTTCCAATACTTTCCAATTATCCTGTTTGTGTTTGAGTGTGTGTGTGTGTGTGTGTGTGTGTGTGTGTGTGTGTGTGTGTTTGCATGTATGATTGTATGAATGTATGCATGTATGTGTGTTATTTACGCATGCATGTATTCATGTATGCGGGCGTGTGCGTATGTGTGTGCAACAATACCAGTGAAATTAACTTCCTGTGCATGTTTTTAGCTGCCGATACACACACACACACACACACACACACACACACACACACACACACACACACACACACAGGAGGATAACAGAGGCTTTTATTGGGATTTTTTGTATTTTTGTATTCTGAATGTATATGTCTCTCTCTCTCTCTCTCTCTCTCTCTCTCATTATTCCTGTTTTTGGCTCCATAAGTTATAATTGCACATTCTCTTAACTTTCATCATTAGTCACTTCTCGTTACTATCATTTCCTTTCAAGCTTTCTCATTTATTTCACTTTTTGTCTCATTCTCTATTTTTTTCCATCAGTCCAGGATTTTAATTTTCCTCTGAACTTTTTTTTTCTCTTACCCTTTTTACATATTTCGTCTTTCCTTCCTTCCTTCCTTCCTTGCTTCTTTATTTCCCTTCTTTCTTCTTTCTTCTTTTCCTTCCATTCCTTCCTTCTTGCTTTTTTCTGTCTTCATTTGCCGGTGAGGAAGGAAAAGAGGGAATCATAAAACAGACTGATGGTAAAGATTAAAAGTGAACGAATCTTAGAGTAAAAAATATAAATAAATAAGTAAATAGTAAAATAAAACATGCGTCTCCTTGGACCATAATAAGCTTCGATTCCTCTTGATATATAGATTAAGACAGATCGAAGGGGAAACAAGACGGGAAGGAATAGCGGAAGAGAGAGAATGCAAGTAAACGTAATTGAAGAGATCGGAGGAGCATAACGAAGGAAGGAAAGAGGGAAGGAGGGATCAGAGGGAAGGGAAGGAAAGGAAAGAGCAAGGAAAGGAATAAGGAAAGGAAGAGAAAAAAGGTTTGCATTGAGAGAAAGGGAGACAAGGAAATGTGAAGGGAATGAGAGAGAGAGAGAGAGAGAGAGAGAGATATTAAGAGAATGAAGTTAAGGAGAAGAATGGAAAGAAGATGAAAAGATTACAAGAATGCAATTTGAAGAAGTGGAGAGGAGAACAAGGAGAGAGAGAGAGAGAGAGAGTTTAGGACGAAATTACTTTCCTATTTTGATATTTTGTTTATGACTCTCTCTCTCTCTCTCTCTCTCTCTCTCTCTCTAACTCTTATCTTTGTTTCACTTTAATAATAGCGCTACTGATCAACGTGTTAGATAGTACGTGACACACACACACACACACACACACACACACACTCATCTCTCTCTCTCTCTCTCTCTCTCTCTCTCTCGAAGCAGAATAAGAAAAAAAGATAGCAGTAACAAAAAGTATAAAAGAGGAGAGGACAATAGGAGAAGGTCGAAGAGTATGAAATAAGAGAAGGAGGAGGAGGAGGAGGAAGAGGAAGAGGAGGAGGAGGAGGAGGAGGAGGAGGAGGAACAAGCAATATTAAACTCTGCAGTAGCGATATTAACCCACCTCGCCACACACACATACACACACACACACACACACACACACACACACACACACACACACACACACACATACACACACACATAATTTTTATCCTACTTTA
>NW_026111590.1:0-65000 GCF_024679095.1 Eriocheir sinensis | reverse complement strand
AGAGGAGGAGGAGAAGGAGAAGGGGAGGAGGAGGCATGCAGTGGAGAGTGTTTGATGTTCAACCACCGTAATAAAAAAGTGTAGTGGGGAAGAGGAGAAAAAAGAAGAAGAAGAAGAAAAAAAAAAAAAAAGAAGAAGAGGAGGAGAAGTAGGAACAGAAGGTAATAGAAGTGTTCTTGGAGGGAATGATAATGGAGGGGGGGGGTGATGATGAGGGAGGGGTGATGGTGATGGAGGAGGAGGATGGTGAGGGCGGTGATGGTGATGAAGGGTGATGGTGAGGGGGGGGGGGGTGGAGCGGAAGAAGCAGGAAGAAGAGCAAAAAGTAAAGGTGTCTTTTTATTACAGGTAAGGCGATGCAGTCCACCTGGGAGGCAGCGTAAGTACCTGGGGCGTACGTGAGAGGCTGGGGAGGGGAGGGGAGGGGGGAAGGGGAGAGGGGAGGAGAGGGGAAAGAAGGAGAGGGGAACGAAGATAATAAAAGGGTTATGAGGAAAAAAGAAACGAAAGGAAAGGAAAGAGAAGGAAGGGGAAAGTAATGGAAAGGAAAGGAGAGAAAAGAATAAAAAAAGGAAAGAAAGGGAAAGCAAGGGAAGGAAAGGGAAGGGATGGGAGGGGAGGGGAGGGGAGGGGAGGGGAGGGGAAAGAAGGGAAGGGGAACGAAGATAATAAAAGGGTTATGAGGAAAAAAGAAACGAAAGGAAAGGAAAGAGAAGGAAAGGGAAAGTAATGGAAAGGAAAGGAGAGAAAAGAATAAAAAAAAGGAAAGAAAGGGAAGGCAAGGGAAGGGAAGGGGAGGGGAGGGGAGGGGATGGGAGGGGAACGAAAATAATAAAAGGGTTGGGAGGAAAAAAGAACGAAAGTAAAAGGAGAGTAAAGGAAAGAAATAGAAAGGAAAGGAAGGGAATGTAAGAGAAGAGAAGGGGAATGGAAAAGAAAGGAAGGGAAGAGACTTGAAGGGAAAGGAAAAGAAAGGGAGAAAAGAGAAAGAAAAGGATACGAAAGGTACGAAAGGAAAGGATCGGAAGGAAAGGTAGGGAGGGTAGGGAAGGTGGTCAGTGCGGGGGCGCGGCGTCAGATTACAGATTGGCGTCCCTGCCCGCCGCTGCAAACAAGTGGCAATTTCTTATTAATTTGGGAGTGGCTTAAGACTACCCACTTGCTATCCTGAAGACCATCTATCAACTGGACTTAAGATTCTCTGTAAAATCGGCTCAAAGATCAGCACCAGGGAGCAACATGAGCCAAGCAAGATAGCGCCACTATAAACACTTGCCTGAGCCATAACGGCCTCGTGTCGACCACCAGGCTCAGCAAGAAAGCCTCTCTGTGTTATAGGCGAAGCGTAGATAAATACAAATAGATTAAAAAGGAAGGAAAGGAAAGGAAGGGAAAAAGGGAGAAGAGAGAAGGGTAATCAGAAGAATGGAAAGGGGATCGAAGGGAAGAGAAGGGGAGAAACGGGAAGGGAGGGAAGGGGAAAGGAAGAAGAAGAGGTGAAGGGGTAAAAAAAGAGGAAAAAGAGGGTAAGAGTTGGTTGGGACTATTTGAGTGGAGAAGGGAAAGACACACTCCCCCCTCCCCCCGAGTGTGTGTATGTGTAATAATGATAATAATAATAATAATAATAATAATAATAATAATAATAATAATAGTAACCGGTTTATTAAGGTATGACAGGCTGAAAATATACAAACGGTAAATACAATAAACTAATACAAAATAGGCTTCGCTAAAGGGAGAGACAGGTACGGAAGGGGGAAACTGAGGGAAGGAAAGAGGAAGGGAGGGAAGAAGAAAGGAAAAGGGCAAGGGAGGAAGGGAGGAATCTTCACCAAGGTCCAGACTTGATGAGGTGTGTGTGTGTGTGTGTGTGTGTGTGTGTGTGTGTGTGTGTGTGTGTGTGTGTGTGTGTGTGTGTGTGTGTGTGTGTGTGTGTGTCCTTCTGCCTCCTCATCAAGTCTGGACCTTTGCGAAGATTCCTCCCTTCCTCCATTGCCCTTTTCCTTTCTTCTTTCCCCCCTTCCTCTTTCCTTCCTACATTTTCCCCCTTCCTTTCTTCTTCCCTTAACTCCTTCCTTTCATTTCCCCTTTTCTCTCCTCTTCTCTATCTATCCTTATCTCCTTTCCTCCCCTCCTCCATCCCTCCATCCTTTTTTTCACCCCTCCCTTTCCTTACTCTATCCCTTTTATCCTCTCCTCCTCTTTCCTTCCCTTCCTTACTCCTTTCTAACTCCTTCCTTTCCTTCCTTCTTTTCTCTCCCCTACTCCTTAACTCCTCCCCTCCCCCCCACCCTCTCTTCCTCCCTCCTTTTGTTTCTATCTTTCTTTATTTCAACTCCTTCCCTCTCCCCTCCCTTCCTCCCTCGTTTCCTCTTTCCCTTCTACATCAGCCCTTAACTCCTTTCTTCCCTCCCCTTTTTCCTCAATTCTTTCCTCCCTAATTATTGCTTCTTTCCCTTTTTTCTTCCCTCGACCTCTCCCTCCCTTCCTCTCCCTTTTTTTTCTTTCCTCCTCCATCAGTCCTTCTTCCCTTCCCTTTTCCTCATTTATTTCCTCTCTACCTGATGCTTCTTTCTCTTTTTCCTCTTCTCCCTACTTCAATCCTTCACTCTCTACTTCCTGCTTTCTCATTTTCCTCTTCCTTTTCCTCCCTGCCTCCCTTTTTCTCCCTCCCCTTTTCCTTAAGTCTTTCCTCTCTACCTGATGTCTCTCTCTTTTTCCTTTACTCCTTTCTTCAATCCTTCACTCCCTTCTTCCTGCTATTTTATTTTCCTCTTCCCTTTCCTCCCTGCCTCCCTTTTTCTTCCCTCCCCTTTTCCCTAAGTCTTTCCTCTCTACCTGATGTCTTTTTTTTCTTTTTCCTCTTCTCCCTATTTCAATCCTTCACTCCCTTCTTCCTGCTATCTCATTTTCCTCTTCCCTTTCCTCCCTGCCTCCATATTTTCCTCTCCCTTATTTCTTGCATCGCTCGCTTCCTTTCCCTCCCTTTTTTTCTGACCTTGATCTTCTCTCCACTCCTTCCCTTCTTCTCCTTCTCCTTCATTTCCCTTCCGTTCATCTCTACCCCTCCCTCTCCGTTCTCTATCCCTCCTTTCCTAACCATTCGTCTTGCCCTCCCCATCCATGAATAAGGGAGCTTTTTTGCCCTCCCTTCTACCCAACACCTCCTCTCCTCCCTCCCCCCTTCCGTTTTCCTTCCCCCCTGTTTGTTTGTTTGTTTGTTTGTTTTGTTTTTTTGCTCCTTGCCTTACCATCCTCCCCCCTCCCCTCCTCCTCTCTCCTTCCTTCTCAACACATGTAACACTTTTGCTTTTTCTTAACGGTGCTCCCTCCCCCCCCTTTTTCTCTCCCTCCTTTCTCTCTCTCCCTCCTTTCTCTCTCTCCCTCCTCTTTTCTCTCTCCCTCCTCCTTTCTCTCTCCCTCCTCTTTTCTCTCTCCCTCCTCCTTTCTCTCTCCCTCCTCCTTTCTCTCTCCCTCCTCCTTTCTCTCTCCCTCCTCATTTCTCTCTCCCTCCTCATTTCTCTCTCCCTCCTGCTTTCTCCCTCCCTCCTCCTTTCTCTCTCCCTCCTCCTTTCTCTCTCCCTCCTCCTTTCTCTCTACCTCCTTTCTCTCCCTTCCCCATTCTCTCTCCCCCGTCTTTTCTCTCTCCCTCCTCCTTTCTCTCCCTCCTCCGTTCCCTCTTTCTCTACATATGTAACTCCATTGGGTTTTTTGTTGTTGTTGTTGTTTTTTGCCCTAACACCTTTCGTCCCTCCCCCCCTACCTTCCTCCCCCCCTTCCCTCCCCCTACCTCCCTTCCCTCCCTTCCTGTACATATATAACACTTGCTTTTTGCTCTTTGCCCTTCCAGCCTCCTTTCCTCCACTCCTCCACCCCTCCCTCCACCTCCCTCCCTTCCTTCTCCTCTCCGTATGTAATTATCTTGCTTATTCCAAAACGTCTTCTCCTGGCAGGGAAAAAGGAGGAAAAAGTGTCTCTCGTGTGTAGGGAGAAGAGGAAAAAAAGAGGGGAGCGAATGTGTCTTGGAGGAACGGAAAGGGAGAGGACCTATACACGGGAAGGGAAAGGGAAAGGGATCGTGGAAGGGTAGGAAAGGAAAGGAAAGGGAAAGAAAGAGAAAGGAAGGGAAGGGAAGGAAAGGAAAGGAAAGGAAAGGGAAGAAAAGGGAAGGGAAGATAAGGGAAGGGGAGGAAAGAGAAGGGAAGGGAAGGAAGGGAAAGGAAAGGAAAGGAAAGGAAAAGGAAGGAAAGGAAGGGAAGGGAAAGAAAGGGAAAGGAAGGAAAGGAAAAGGAAGAGAAGAGACAACTTATTACTGAACCTTTTTGAAATGTATGGAAGGAAAAGGAAAGAAAATGACGGGAAAAGAGAGGATAGGAAAGGAAAGAAAAGGAAAACTATGGAAAGAAAAAGAAAGAGAAAGGAAAAGGAGGTCAAAGGGGAGAATAGTGAGAGGGGAGGAAATGAATAGGAAAGGGAGAAAGGGAAGAAAAGGAGAAAAAGGGAAGGGGGAAAAGGACGGGAAAGGAGAGGATAGGAAAGAAGAGGAAAGGAAAGATATGGATGTTTGTTTGTTTGTTTTCACAGTGTCTTTTTACCCTTTGTCACGTTCAATGTTTTTTTTTGTTGTTGTTGTTTTTCATTTAATATTGTCTTTTTCTCCCCATTCAGAACACCTCTCCTCCCGAAATTGACTTCTCTTTCGGCCACTGCTCTCTAATCTTTTTTAGGAGCAGTAAGTAGCGGGCTTTCTTTTCATTATTGTTTTCATTTATTTAAGCCCTTGAACTGTTTCCTTTGCTGTAAAAAAAAATCTCTTATTCTCACTTATTATCTCCCTCTCCTTCCCCTTCTTCGTTCTCAATTCTTTTAATGTTGTCTCTTTCCCCCCGTGTTGTCATTCTTTTAAGTCATCTCTCTTGTTTTCTCTTGATCTCCTTCCCCTTTCCCTGTTCCATTCTTTCACCCTATTTCCCTCTTTTTTGCATATTCTTTTTGTCGGTATAAATATTCCCCCTTCTTAATCTTCGCTCCCTTCCTTGTTCCAGAGATTCTTTCGCCCCCTTTCTCTCTCTCTCTCTCTCTCTCTCTCTCTCTCTCTCTCGTATTCTCTTTTATCCCACTTTTCTCATTCACTCAGATGGCCTTGAGCTCTCTTCCTAAAGGGGGGCGAGGGGGAGGCAGGAGGGGGCGAGGTGGGCGTAAGGCAAGCTAGTTAGGTAGATACTGAGGGACGGAAGGAAGGGGAAGGGAAGGGAGGAGGGGAAAGGGAGGGGAAGAGAGGTCACCTGAGGAACCCTGAAGGGAGACACAAAAGCGAAAATTAGGCGAGGGAGAGAGAGAGAGAGAGAGAGAGAGAGAGAGAGAGAGAGGGAGAGGGAGAGAGAGAAAGAGGTGTACAGACAGGGAAGGAAAGATTGAAAACAGGCAAAGAGAGAGGGGGAGGATGGATAAAGAATGAGAGAAAAACAGAAAAGACGGAGGGACGCAGAGGGTCGCAGAGGGACGCAGAGGAAAAGAATGATTACTTTTTTTCTTATTTATTTAGTCCGCGTCTTTTTCATCGTTATGTATTTTTTCTCTCATATGTTTTTCTTTCCCTATAAATTTTGATCATCGTTGTCATCCGAACTGATACTGTAAAAAAAATTCGTGCTATGCGTAATATGTGTCCCTCGTGCATGAAGTATAATCCTTACAATATTCCTTTTTCTTCTTCTTCAACAGAGGGAAAAAATATATAGTTTACGTACAGGAAAATACAGTCTAAATAAAATAACAAGCACCATTACTACAGTTACTTTCCCTGTAAAATGTGGAAAGGAAATGAAGTAGAGGGAAAAAATATGAAAGAAAAAGAGAAAAAAAGGTAATTCGTGTACAGGAAAATATAGTCTACGTAAAATAAGATTCATCATCACCACTATATACTTTCCCTGTAAAATGAAAAGAGGAAATGAACTAAAAGGGAAAAAAATGAAAGTAAAAGAGAAAATAATATAGTTGATAAGCAGGAAAATATACTTAACACACACCATCACTTCTACTACTTTCCCTGCAAAATGAAAAGAGGAAATTAAGTAGAGGGAAAAAAATATGAAAGAAAAAGAGAAAAAAAATATATTGATGAGCAGGAAAATACAAACTAAAATATAATAACACACACCATGACCACTTCTACTTTCCCTGCAAAATGAAAAGAGGAAATGAACTAAAAGGGAAAGAATTATGAAAGAAAAAGAGAAGAATATATAGTTGATGTCCAGGAAAACAGTCTACATAAATACATAAATTAACGACCATTTCTACTTTCCCCGTAAAATGTTAAGAGGAAATGAAGTCAAGTAAGGAAAAAAAACTATGGAAGAAGCCGAAAAAGAGTGACAGCCAATTAAAACTATCTCCGAATAAATGCCGCCGACTCCATGACGCGGGGAAAAAAAGACGAGGAAAAAACACGACGAGGAAAAATAGTGTGTGTGCAGGAGCGGAAAAATATAATATACTTGTGACTGACTGACGCTCGGATCGGTGGGGGGAGGAGGAGGAGAGGGAGTACATGAGGAGGAGGAGAGGAAGGAGGAGGAGAGAAAGAAGAAGAAGAAGACGAAGAAGATGAAGAAGAAAAAGAAGAGAAAGAAAAAGTGAAGGAAAAAGAGAAAGAAAACGAGACAGAAAAAGAGAAAGTACATCAATTATATTTTTTCTCTTTTTCTTTCCTTTTTTCCTTTTAGTTCATTAGAAGAAGAAGGAAAAAAGAAGCAGAAGAAGAAAAAGAAGAAGAAGAAGAAGAAGAAGAAGAAAAAGAAGAAGAAGAAGAAGAAGGGAAAGAGGCGGAGGAAGAATAATAATAATAAGAAGAAGAAGAGGAAGAAAAAGAAAAAGAAGAGAAAGAAGAAAAAAAAGGAAGAAGAAGAAAAAGAAAAAGAAGAAGAAGAAGGGAAAGAGGCGGAGGAGGAGGAAGAAGAGGAAAAGGAGGAGGAAAGAGAAAAAAGAGAAAAATAAAAAATAAATAAAAGGAAGAAAAAGAAAAAAACAAGAGCCTATGATGTTAATAAAGAAAACAACAACAAAAAAAGACAAAAAGGAGGAGAAGGAGGAGAAGACACGACAGAGGCAAAAAAGGAAACAAAATAAAACTCAACTGTCATAAAAAAAAAAAAATCGAACTGTCTGACATTACTGAACTTTCCTGAGATACTTACACACATCGTTGCCAGATTATCGTACTCAGAGCCTCGTATTTAACAGTTTCTGAGCCATAGCTATTGCCAAAAAACACCAATAATTAACCATTTTAACGATAACTATATTTGAAGGCAGTTACTGAGGTCGAGGAGGCAGTTATAGGGCGAAAATAGGTAAATATTGGAGACGGAGTACGACAATCTGGGCTATTTTTATTATTATTATTGTTTCCTTTTTTTGTGTGCCCTTGAGCTGTCTCCGTTGTTGTAAAAAAAAAAAAAAAATAAATAAAAAGAACGTTCCTTACACACCAAAAAAGGGAACTGAGGACCGAAGGAACAACTAAATACACAAAATAGACAAGAAAAAGCACAAAAAAAAACGGGAAATGGGGCGAGAAAACGGAGAGAAAATGCTTGAAAGTAATACAGGAAGGAAAGGAAGGGGGGGGGGAGAGAGAGGGGGGGAGAGGGTGGTATCTGAGAGAGACAGAAATGGCAGCGAGAGAAATATTACAGTGTTAAAAACCGGGTCCATGTGAAAATAGGCGAGACTGTGGGAAAATAAAGGAACAGTGAGCCTGGTTATATATATGCAGGCAGGGAGGCCGGCAGGTTGGAATGAGGGAGGGAAGGGAGAAGGGAGGGGGGGGGAGGATGCAAGGGAGGGGAGTGGGGATGGAAAGGTTAAGGGGGGAAGAGAGGGAACAGGTGGAAAGAGAAAGGGTTAAAGGGACTTGTATGTGTGGTTGTATGTATGTTGGAACGAGGAGGAGAAGGAGGAGGAGGAGGAGGAAGCAGACAGGAAAGGGAGAAGAAACGAGAAGTAAAGAGGGCATTGAGTATATAAAGGGAGAGGAGAGAAGGCAGCGTGGAAATTAACGAAGGAAGGAAGTAAAGGAGGAAGGAAGGAAGAACGAAAGAAAGAAAGGAAGGAAGGAAAGGTTGAAGGAAGGAAAAAAGGAAGGAAGAATGGAAGAAAGAAAAAAGAAAGAAAGAAAGAAAGAAAGGAAGGAAGGAAGGAAGGAAGGAAGGAAGGAAAGGTTGAAGGAAGTAAAGAAGGAAGGAAGAATGGAAGGAAGAAAGAAAGAAAGAAAGGAAGGAAGGAAGGAAGGAAGGAAGGAAGGAAGGAAAGAAGGAAAGGTTGAAGGAAGAAAGGAAGAACGAAAGAAAGAAAGCATAGAAGAAAGAATGAAAGGAAGGAAGGAAAAGAGAAAGGAAAGGTAGAAGAAATGAAAGATGGAAGAAAAAGTAAGATACAAAAAAAGAATGAATGACGGACGGACGGAGGAAAGAGGAAAGAAGGAAAGAATGAAGCAAGGGAGGGAAAGAAGGAAGAAGGGAAAATAGGGAGGACATGCCAAGAAAATAAAGAGTAGGAAGGGTACAGAGAGAGAGAGAGAGAGAGAGAGAGAGAGAGAGAGAGAGAGAGAGAGAGAGGAAAACTGGAAGCAAAGAGGAAAGAGGAGAAAGGAAAGAAGGCGTTGAAGGGAAGGAGTTAAGTGCATTAGAGAAGGAAAGGAGGAGGAGGAGGAAGAGGAAGAGGAGGAGGGGCAAGGGAAATATAGGGTGACAGAGGGAATGGGGCGTGAAGGAGAAAGGAAATAGGAAGGTGCAGTTTTGGACAAGAAGGAGAGAGGAAGAGAAAGAGGAAGGAGTGGAAAAACAAGGATAGACAGACAGAAGGAAGGAAGGATATGGAAGGAGAGAAGAAAGCGTTCGGACAAGGAGTAGAAAGGAAGAGGAAGGAGTGGAAAAAAGGATAGACAGAAAGAAGGAAGGCTATGAAAGGAGAGATAAGACAAAGGTAAAAGAGGATGAAGAGAGGGGTGATAAAATAGACGAATTGGACAAAAAAAGAAAATACGAGAAGAAGAAAAAGGCGAATTGAATATAACAGTTGAAGAAATGGAGGACAAGATAGGAAAAAAGAAAGAAAAAAACGCGAATTGAATATAACAAATGAAGAAAATTAATGGAGAACAAGGAAGGAAAAAAGAAAGAAAAAGAAAACAATAGCAGAGATAAAAGAAAACATAAAAACCAGAAAAAAAGAAAATTAAGACAATAGAAAGAAAGAAAAATTAACAAACTGAGTAAGACAAGGCAGGGCAGACGAACAGAGGAAAGAAATAGAAAAAATAACACAAGTAAAGAGAAACGTCACCTAAAATTGAAAGAAGGTGGACAGATTGTAAAAAAAATACGACCGACGGAAGTGGAGCGAGCGAGCGTTTCTATTGCGAGGAAATGAAGCTCAAGTCTTACCTGAGAACACCTCGTTAAAGCAAGCAGGTGAGAGAGAGAGAGAGAGAGAGAGAGAGAGAGAGAGAGAGAGAGAGAGAGAGAGAGAGAGAGAGAGAGAGTGAAAACCAACCTGTCAGCATATTTTTGACTCACGCGATACTGAGAGAGAGAGAGAGAGAGAGAGAGAGAGACCATAAGGAGACTACAACAGGCCAGTCTCATCTGCTCACACGTATTGGCACTCACCACACGACTGTCAGGCCTGTTCCTCTCACCCATCACTCTATTAGTAAACCAAGTCTTCCCTATATCTTTGTTCGCTCTAAATCTATCAAACTTAAAACCGTTATTCCGTGTTCTACCCTGGTGCTTTAGTTCATGACCCTCTTCGGCATCCCCTTCGTTAAAGCCCTTCATCCATTTGTAAATTTCAATCAAGTCTTCTCTTATCCTTTGCCCCTAAAGTGAATACAAATTTAAACGTTCAAACTTATCTAGATACGGCAAGACTTTCAACCACTGAGAGACTTACAGACAGAGAGAGAGAGAGAGAGAGAGAGAGAGAGAGAGAGAGAGAGGACAAATGTGATGAGAACAGAATGAAATGGGAGAGGGAGGAAAGAATAAACGGAAAACAAGACTCATAAATAAAACTATAAAGATTTGACGAGTGTGAGGGCGGAAATGAGAGGAGGAGGAAGAGGAGGAGGAGGAGAAGGAGGAAATATGAGAGAGACCAAATGGAAGCGAAAAAACAAGGAGGAGGAGGAGGAGGAGGAAGACCAAGAAAAGGAGTAAGAACTGAAACGAATATGAAAAAGAAAGAGGGAGAGGAGGAGGAGGAGGAGGAGGAGAAGAAGGAAGAGGAGGAGAAGGAGAAGCAAATATGACGGAGACCAAATGGAAGCGAAAGAACAAGGAGGAGGAGGAGGAGGACGACGAGGAGGAAGACCAAAAAAAGGAGCAAGAACCGAAACGAATATGAAAAAGAAGGAGGAGGAGGAGGAGGAGAAGGAAAAGGAGGAAGAATGAGAAAGAGAGGAAGGAGGAACAGGTCTTAAGCATAGAACAGCCGAGTATTTTCATAACTAGGCAGACTAGAAGCAAAGGGAATATAAAACGAGAGTGCCCATTCTTGTTAACAGATATAAAAGAAGTAACCAAATTAGCCTGAAACAAAGGAAGGTGAAGCTCAAGACTGATTATGCATGTAAAGCGAAATAATTAACAGGTGACATAATTAACGAGCCATATAAATTATTTTCTCGTGACTTTAAATACAGTGAGAGGACGTTTATGTGTCCGTATGCAGGTGTGTTGAGTTAATTGTACACGGTTAAGCTCGTAATGGCAGGCGTTTTAACTTAATTCTAGCTTACTATTCTTGATCCTCTTTGTGTGTGTGTGTGTGTGTGTGTGTGTGTGTGTGTGTGTGCGTGTGACTTGTGAGGTGTGAGCAGGATGTAGCGTGTAGGGAGCTTTTTGTTGTTGTTGTTGATGTCGTTTTTGCCCTTGAGTTGCCGCACTTGTTGTAAAAATAAAAATGAAAATTGCCTTGTCTCGCGAACACACAGGTACAAAGCTCCTTGCTGCCTGACTGTGTGGGTGTGGGTGGGTGTGTGGGGCAGAAGAAAGAAAAGATTAAACCAGGAAATTAAGATGAGAGAGAGAGAGAGAGAGAGAGAGAAATAAGGACGAGGACAAGTTATACCAGGAATGCAGGTAAGAGATGGGGAGGGGGAGGAGGAGGAGGAGGGGAGACAAGTGTTACATATTGATTACCTAAGATATACTGGTACCCACATCCTCCCCTCTTCCCCTTCCTCCCCTTGTCATTCTCCCCTCCAACCCCCTTCCCTCCCCACTCCCCACACTTGCAATACGTCTCCTTAACCTCCTAAGCTTCTCCTCCTCCCCAGTTCCTCCTCCCCTCCCCTCCCCTCGCCTCCCCACTCCCCAAATCTGCTCTTCGTTTCCTTTACCTTCCTCAACCTCCCCTTACCTTCCCAAGCTTCTCCTCCTCCCATCCCCTCGCCTCCCCACTCCCCAAATCTCCTCTTCGTTTACCTCTCCTCAACTCCCCTTACCTTCCCCTCCTCCCCTCCTTCCCTCCTCCCCTTCTTCCTCACTCCTACCTTTAAGATGTCAATTCGATCTTTCTTCCTCCCAGAGTCCGACCCTTCTCCCCTCCCCTCGCCTCCCCACTCCCCAAATCTGCTCTTCGTTTCCCTTACCTCCCTTAACCTCCCCTTACCTTCCCCTTTTTCCCTCCTCCCCTTCTTCCACACTCCTACCTTTAAGATGTCAATTCGATCTTTCTTCCTCCCAAAGTCCTCCTCTTTTCCCCTCCCCTCGCCTCCCCACTCCCCAAATCTGCTCTTCGTTTCCCTTACCTCCCCTCCCTCCCTCCCTCCCTCCTTCCCCACTCCGACCTTTAAGATGTCAATTCAGTTCCCCTTCTCCCCTCCCCTCGCCGCCCCGCACCCAAAATCTGCTCTTCGTTTCCCTGACCTCCCCTCCCCTCCCCTCCCCTACTCCCCACTCCTCCTTTTGAGATGTCTATTCGATCTGCCTCCTCCCCTCCCCTTCCTCCCCACTCTCATTCCCCACCTTCATCTCAAAGCTTCCTCCCCCCCTCTCCCCTCCCTCCCCGCTCACATCCCTTCCTTATCTTGCCTTTCCCTCCACTAATATTCTTCCTCCGCCTCCTCCTCCTCTTAATACTCCTCCTCTTCCTCCTACTTTTCCTCCTCTTCCTCTTACTTTTCCTCCCCTTCCTCCTACTTTTCCTCCTCTTCCTCCTACTATTCCTTCTTTTCCTCCTACTTTTCCAACTCTTCCTACTTTTCCTCCTCTTCTTTGTCCTTGTCGCCCTCTTCCCTCTCCTTGCCCTCCTCCTCCTCCTCCTCCTCCTCCTCCACACTTTTCATTAGGTTCCCCTTTAGAACAGGTATATTATGTTCGTCCGTTCTCTTTTTTTCAGTCATTTCTCTTCTATTTTTCTTCGACTATAATCTGAAAAGTTGTAATACGTTCGTTCTATCTTTTTCTTTTTGTCTCTTCCGCTCCGAATCATTAAAGTTTCAGGCTTTGGGGGTTTTAAATTTCCGTCTCCAGTCATTAGTGGTTCTCTCTCTCTCTCTCTCTCTCTCTCTCTCCCTTTTTTTTTTGCCCAATCCAGAAATAAAAGGCAAATTCTCCCTCTTTCTCCTGATTTTTCCTCCCTTTTTTTCTCTCCAGGTAAGACAGGTAGCTCAGCCTCTCCCTCTCCCTCTCCCTCCCTCCTCCTCCTCCTCCAACCTACCTCCTAATCTCCTCTTCTTTTTCCTTATTACTAAGACGCACATCACTCCTCCTCCTCCTCTTCCTCCTCCTCCTCCTCCTCTTCTCTCTCTCTCTCTCTCTCTCTCTCTCTCTCTCTCTCTCTCTCTCTCTCTCTCTCTCTCTCTCTCTCTCTCTCTCTCTCTCTCTCTCTCTCTCTCTCTCTCTCTCTCCATTTTTTTTTTTATATCTTCTTATATATTTTTTTCATTTTTTTTTTTGTAATTCCTCTCCTTCTCCCTTTTTCCCTCCTGTCCCTTCATCCCTCCCTCCGCCCTTCCCTCCACCCCTTTGTTTTATTCCTCCACCCCTCCTTCCCTCCCTCCCTCCCGTCGTCCCTATCCCCCATCCTCTCCTTTCCTCTCTCTCTCATTCCATATACTGCTACGCCATTTTTGACACGATATTAATTCCTAGTGTCGTAATTTTTCCTCCTTCCCTACCTGGCTTCACCCCTCTCTCCCTACCTCCCTCCCTCCCTCCCTATCTCCCTCCCTCCCTTTCTATACGCCGACGCCATCCCTCTTGTTTCATTTTTTTCTCACTAAATTTCACCGTAAGTTTTTTTCTTTTTTATTAATACATTTTCCTCCTCTTGGTCTTATCTCCTCTCGTGTCTGACTTTCCCTCCCTTCTTCCTTACACCTACGCCGCTTTATTATTACCATTGCTATTAATATTATTGTTACTATTACTTTTATTATTATTTTCTAACTATTTCGTCACCATATAGTTGCCTCATAAGTTTCCTCCTCCCTTACAGCCGTTCAGCCCTCCCTCTCTCCCTCTCTCCTCCGACGCTCTTCCTCTTCATTTTATACTTTTTCTCACTTTCCGGAACCCTAACTTCTGTTTTATGCATTTCCCCTCCTGTCCCTTTCCTCTCTCATGCCCCACTTTTTCTCTCTCCCACCCTTCCTCCCTTGTCATTCCTTACACCTACGTCTTTTTTTAATACCCAAACTATTCCTATGACTTCATTACTATTACTTTACTTCATTATTATTTTTGTTACTATGTTTTATTATGTGTTATTTATTTACCATCCCATTCCTTCCCTTCTCTTCCTCCAGCGCTTCCTTCCTCACCTCCCCACTCCTTACCGTCAGTGTGTTCCAGGTTTTATTCAAATTATTGCTGTTGGTCTAAGTTTTTTTTCACATTTAATATATTTTACTGCTTCCCCTCTTGTCCCCTTCCCCTTTCGTTCCCGCCTCAAGGCTTCAGCGAGGGGAGGGGAGGAGGCAGGGCAAGGCGAGGAGATAGAGGCGGGGGAGCAAGCGGTGACGTAACAAGGTACACGCAATTACGATTTTTTACATTAGTAGAAAAAAAAGATATATGTAAATGACAAGGCTAAAGGATGTGTGTGTGTGTGTGTGTGTGTGTGTGTGTGTGTGTGTGTGTGTGCGTGCGTGTGCGTGTGTCTGTTGAACGTTACAATGACAAATAAAAAAGTAAATAAGTCCTTCAGCGAACCATTTATACCTCGACGGTTTAGCAAGGTACCTTAATTAGTACGGAATCACCTGCCCCCGCACCGTGCCTCTCTCTCTCTCTCTCTCTCTCTCTCTCTCTCTCACACAGCCAGCCCAATAATTATCATCGCTTCCGTAAACATCTGCCGCGTATAATTATCCCACACAAAAAAAAGGTCTGTGTGTGTGTGTGTGTGTGGGTGTGGGTGTGGGTGTGAGAGAGAGAGAGAGAGAGAGAGAGAGAGAGAGAGAGAGAGGGAGAAAGAGAGAGTGTAGTAGTAGCAGTAGTAGTAGTAGTAGTAGTAGTAAGTAATAGTAGTAATAGTAGTAGTAGTAGTAGTAGTAGTGGTAGTAGTAGGAGCAGTAGTAGTATCAGAATCATGTTTTATTATTTTTTACTATTATTATTTTTTTACTATTATTATTATTATTATTATTATTATTATTATTATTATTATTATTATTATTATTTCATCAATGATAATGATAATTAATAATGTTTCTTATCACAGTTCCATTATTGTTACGTATTTAGATATATTTTGAGTGTTGCAGGGTTCATTATTATTACCAAAAATGCTGCTTATTCGTGCATTAATTAAATGACCAGGAATTGCAATATCATGTAAATGTTTTGGGTTTTCCGTCCAGTGCCGGCCGTGGGCGGCTTGTGAACTCCGACAGGCGGGAACGGTAGCGGCGAGGTCGTTCCCTTCCTGATCTTTTGTATGGATCGCTCTCTGCTTGTTTTTCACGAAGTAGGTAATTAGGCAATGACAATTTTGTATGTTTCGTCAACGTTACATTTCTCTCGTGTGTGTGTGTGTGTGTGTGTGTGTGTGTGTGTGTGTGTGTGTGTGTGTGTGTGTGTGTGTGTGTGTGTGTGTGTGTGTGTGTGTAATTTTGTCTTCTGTGTATGTTTCTCTCTCTCTCTCTCTCTCTCTCTCTCTCTCTGTAGAATAATAATTATATAAGTTTAACTCTTAGGTGAAAACGATGCAGATTTCACCACCGTACAAACAGACGAGACAGATTGACAAATTATTTTTAGACTTTCAAATTCTTCGTCCCCGTGCGGTAAAGGTCTGCCAGGAATGTTTAATTTTACTTTTATGAAAAATTAGTCACATACCCATCTGAAAACAATACCGTGTCTTATTACGCGACTGGAAACAAACAACAGCAGCGGCAGCAGAGAGTGGACTAGCTGGGAGGGTGAGGGGTAATGGGGTAGGTTTATGAGGGAAGGGGGGAGGTATGTGAAGGTGGAGGGGGCAGGCACATAAAGGGGGGAAGGGGGGAAAGGTGGTACATGATATTGGGGAACGGGTGATGTATGTGAAGCGGGAGAGAGGGAGTACATGAGTGGGAAGGGGAAGGTGGACGGAGAGGTTCATTAGACGGCAGGAGGGAAGGTTCATGAGAGCGGAGGGTGGGAAGGCACATGAGACTGAAGGTGGGTAGTGGTGGTTCAGGGGACGGGAGGAGGGGAGGGGAGGATCACGAGAGCAGAGAGTGAGAAGGTACATGAGACTGAAGGTGGGAATGGGAGGCTTATGAGACGGGAGGAGGAGAGCGGAGGGTGGGAACTGGGAAGGTACATAAGACTGAAGGTGGGGAGGGGAGGCTTATGAGACGGGAGGAGGGGAGGGAAGGTTCACGAGAGCGGAGGAGGGTTAAGTACACAAGTTGATGCTGTTGGTTGTCGTTGCGTTAGACCAAGCCAGAAGGAATCGAACACCTTTCAATGCTCTCAACGCTTAATTTTGTTTAGTTTAGAACCTTATTGTAGTTATATCATTTTGTGGTTGTCATTTCCTGCCTCTCTGAATCACATGTTACTGTTCATAATCTTAGTTGTTGTTGTTGTTGTTGTTGTTGTTTTATTGAAGATCGTGTTTCTAGTCTTAATATTTACTCGTGTATTATTTCGTCTAACTCAATCGTTATTTTCATGTTTCGCTGTCACTGTTCTGCTCTTCGTTGATTTGCTGTTTCTCTTTTTTTTTACAACAAAGGAGACAGCTCAAGGGCACAAAAAAAAGGAAACAATAATAAAAAAAGGTTCGCTACTCGCTGCTCCTAAAAAGTATCCAAGGAGCTTTATATATATAACTCCGTGTTTCTGGTATTATAATTTCCTCGTGTGTTATTTCCTCCTCCTTGATCATTACTTCCATGTCTAGCGGTCATTGTCCTGCTCTCCGTTACTTTTCTGTTCCTCTTAGTCCTCATATTCTTAGTTTTTTATATAAGATCGTGTTTCTAGTATTATAATTTCATCGTGTGTTATTTTCTCCTCTTTGATCATTACTTCCATGTTTTGCGGTCATTATCCTGCTCTCCGTTACTTTTCTGTTCCTCTTAGTCTTCATATTCTTAGTTTTTTTTAATGTATAAGATCGTGTTTCTAGTCTAACCATCTCCTCGTGCATTGTTTCCTCCTTCTTAACCATCATTTTCACGTCATTCACTTCCAGCGTCCTGCTCTTCATCGCTTTTCTGCTCCTCTTAAAACCATTCTCGTCCTAAATTTTGTAACCTTTGTCGGCTGTAACGCGAGACTTACAGGGAAGGAAACACCGTCCGCCGCTCAATATATTTCCAGCCTTTACTGAAATGTGGAAAGACTCGAGTATTGGGAAAGCCGTGTGAGCTTTTTAAACAGTAAATAGGCGAGGAGCGGCGGCAGCGTTATGCGTTGCGGAATATATTGTTCAGACCCTAAAACCCCGAGACTTAAGGATTCGAAAACCATACACACTTTTCCGGCATTATATCGGCTCTTGCGAAATGAAGGTATTACAGCAGAGAGGGGTCGCAATGTAGGTCATACGACTCCTCTTTGTGTGTGTGTGTGTGTGTGTGTGTGTGTGTGTGTGTGTGTGTGTGTGTGTTTGCGTTTGAGTTTTATTATGTGTGTGTATTTGTATGTGTACCCGTGTGACTGATTGTGTGTGTGTGTGTGTGTGTGTGTGTGTGTGTGCGTGCGCCCCAGAGTGCACAAATGACGTGACCTGGTGTGATTGGATGAAAGAATTATCGGAGAAAATGGAAATCAATAACCAGATAGACAAGGAGGACATTATGTAAACTTAGAGGCTTTAAATTATCGAGTCATATGGCGGAGAAACATGATAGCTGAAACATGTGAAATACAGGTGAAAACACATAAATAACAAGTAACAGGTGAACATTATGTAAACTTAGAGGCTTTAAATTATAGTCATATAGCGGAGAAACATGATAACTGAAACATGTGAAATACAGGAAAAAAACATAAATAACAAGTAACAGGTGAAGGGAATGATAGATGGGTGAACGAAAACGATACGGATGGTTTGGTAGTGGAAAATATTGTTATGGAAAGACGAGGGACACACAGAGAGTGGCTGGTCGTGTAAAGCAAAGTGCTGTATCGTGTTCCCTTTCCGTTTTCTCGTTCCTGCTCGTTTTGTTTCGGTCATAAGATGTATTTGCGGCCCTGCACTCAACTCACATTTTTTAATAATATTTCTCATTTGCTGACGTGTTTTTAATGATTATATATGGACAGAAAATTTGCTCGTCGGAAACTCATTTACTCAAGCCGTGTACGACCAAAAAAGACAGACATTTTAAAAGGTTATCGAGAAAAATGAATAGAAAAAATAGTTCATAGTGTAAAGAGTGCAAATAAAAGACAGGGAGGGAAAAAAGGTTGAGTAAAAGCAAAAGTTTCAAAAGAGACGGAGAAGGTATGTATCGAGTGAACGTGTGCAAGATCTAATCAGTTGCTCAATATTGAAGAAAAAAAAGGTGACGAATTCAAAAGTCGACGAATTCACATCAGAGTGTTGCGTGACGGCAGGAAGGAAGTGGTGCGCCATGTTCCTAAACGCACAGGTGTTGTTGATTAGCCCCGCCAGGTAAGGGAGGCACCTGGCGGAACCAACGCTTTGAGAGGCGAGGCGTAAAGCTAAATGGTAACGCGTCTGCATGGTGGGCCCGATCACGTGCTGGACTCGTGTGTGTGTGTGTGTGTGTGTGTGTGTGTCAAGAGAAAGAGAGAGAAAATAAAAAAAAAATAGAGGAGGAGGAGGAGAAAAAAGGCGAAAAAGAACAAAAAGACAAAGACAGTTAATGGGGAAGGAAAAAAAGAAACATAATACAAGCGAGGAGACTCAGAAGCAAATGAACAAGACCAGGAAGAACAAGTCGCACGCAGATAACGATGTACCCAAAGCTTAACCTCCTGCCCAATCACTTTTCCAATCATTCTCCTTCGCACGCTTCCTCCTTTTTCCTTCCCAGCGCGCCATAAAGACATCGCTGGCTGGGAACTCATTTGCTCAGGGCTGTTTTTTACTCATTTTTGATTAGCAGGCAGTTAGTCTTGAGGAGGAGGAGGAGGAGGAGGAGGAGGTGGAGGAGAATTAATCATCAAGCTGTGATACTGTTGGCAATTTATATTTCTTGCAATATTTTTACTCTTCCCTGATTAGGAGAGCTGAAAAATCTTGAGGAGAAGGAAGTGGAAGAGGAGGAGGAGATGTTGGAGGACGAGGAAAGATGATAACGAAGACGAAAAATAAAGAAAAGATAATAAAAAGAAAAGGGACAATGAAAACTAACAGGAAGAGGAGGAAAAACATAAAAACGTAAGGAGTCTGCAAGAGGCCATTGGTGGTTGTCTGTGATGCTGTGTTGCTTGTGCGGTGCGGTGGTAGTAGTGGTGGTATTTCACTGTCATGGTGTATGTGGTGCGGTGCTGTGGTGTAGGTGGTTTGTGGTGTTGTGGTGGTGGAGGTGACCAGAACACCTTGTACGTACCACCACCACCACCATCATCACCACCATCACCACCATATCCTCACTAACAGCACCTCCTCAACCGCTACCAAATCCATCTCCACCATAAAAACACATCCACCATAAAGAATAAATGAAGTAAAAAGAAGTAGGAGAACTAAAGACAAGAACACAAGCAGGAATAATAAGAACAACAAAGCTCACTAAGAAGAATAAGAGGAACAATGAAGATGAACAAAAGGCACAAAATCATATATACCTACGTGTGTTAATTCTATTCCTCATTCTTTTTTTTCATCTTTACGGTGGACTTAATTCTTCACTCTTACATACTCTATTACTGTATTATTTCTCCTCTACTCTTAGGCGGGATCAGAAGGGAGGAAACTTCTCTGATCTTGATAGTGAGAAAGTACTGATAAAAAGCGTCATTTGTCCTGTACTATATCATGCGTCTCGTCTCAGTGTATTTCCTTATGTTACTTTAGTTTTTGTTTTCCATGTTTCAGCGAGAAATCATCAGAATATCGTCACCTTCGTAAACAAACCGCCTAAGTCAATATTTTCTACTTTACAGGAAATCAGAGAAGAACTGTCATTATCTCATTTGTCTTAAGATTTAGGCAGAAATGAAAAGGCCAATTCTAGAACACTCAAACCCTGAATGACGGAGGCAACTATACAGAAATGGGCGTCACATGTTGAAATATTGATGTAAACAAAAACCTGGAAATCGCTAAAAAAAAATGACTTATGCGATTATTTTTTGAGGGTGACGATATAAAGTTGGCAAAAAGTCGACATATCTGAAAGTGCAAATGAAACCGTTTTGAATACCTGTCCCTTCGTTTACTGTGCTTGCTTTTCCTTTTTCTTTCAACATCTTTGCTTTTATATAAGGTAGCGAAGAGGAGGAATGACTGAGAGAACACTTAATACGGAAAACACTACAAAAAACAATACCAATCTCCGTGACGCGGCAGGTAAAAAAAAATATGTCCGATATATATAAAGTACACTTGGCAGGAAGCAATTAGCGAGTGAACGTTCAAAGCGACAGGTACTGAGGTCGGTACTGTCAGATGCTCCCATTCCTCACACCAACTATTTCCAAAGGGCAAAAAGGAGTTTAATCGAGTTCTAATGAGTGTTCTTTTAGGTTCAGGGTACAGAAGAAGGCTCAGACTACCACCAGGGTCATAAAAGTACCCCTGGAAATGCCATAAACTCCCACGAAAGACTAGTAAATTACGTGTTCTTGGGCGCAGAAATGGTTAGTAATATGGCCCTGAGCCCGTTCTTACCTGGCTCAGACTCGGGCTCAGGGAAGCTTTGGAACGTGTACTCTGGGAAGCCCTGAAACTCTGCTGCCCGCGGGTGTTTCGAGGAAGGGCGAGACGCGTTTGAAAATAAAATACTGGAAAAGCACTTCGTCCGTCTGGCTTTGTTGCTTAAACGCCTCTGAACTTATCGATAATAGAGTTACAATTTAAAAGCATGCGATGTGTGATTGTTTTCAGCCTATTGTGTATTTTTTTTCTATCCGAGAGAAAGAGAAAGACAACCCGACCGACTGACCGACCAACCGAATAACCGACTGACTAAACGACCGACCGACCGACTGACCAACCGACCGTAGCCTTCCATCTCCCCTCCTCCTCCCCGCCTCGGTAGCACTCCTCAGCGTGTCAGGAACCATCGGTCAGCGGCAGGAGTCCACACATGTCCCACTCGTCGCTCCATGAACTAGACTTTTAAGGGGGAACTGCCCGCCCGCTGACTACCCGCCCGCCCCGCCCCGCCCTGCCCCGCTACCCCACTGCCCCGCCCTGCAATGATTTTCTCTCGAGTGCTGTCCTGCCCGCCCCGTTGCTCCCTTCTCGTCGTCCGTGGCATAACCTCCTTCCCTTTGTTCCATTTGGTGTTATCAGTGTTTTCACCTTGCCCTGATTTTCTCCCTTCCTTACCCTTTTTTGACCTACGATTCTCTCCTTTCCCTACCTTTCCCGACATTGTTACTCTCTACTTTTTCTTTTCCCCTTCATCTTACTCTCCCTTCCCTACCTTTCCCTACATTGTTACTCTCTTACTTTTTTTTCTTTTCCCCTCCATCTTACTCTCCTTTCCCTACCTTTCCCTACATTGTTATTATTCCTTTTTCTGCCTCTCGCTCCCCTGTTTAATATTACCCGGCTGACCTACCTCCCATGTTCTACCTTAACTTTACCTTTCAATCCTAATATTATGTCCCTCTTCAATGTACTCTTCCGCGTAGCACTGTCCTGTCCCTTATACTTTTCTTTCCCGCTTACTCTCCTGTTCTGTATTCTATGACCAACCGATATTTGATCCTCCGACTTCTGTCCCATGTGGATTCTACTTTATTATCTGTCTATCTACTTTCAATTATCTATCTGTTCTTAACTATGTAAATTTCTCTATCTAAGCATCCCTCGGTCTTTCTTGTTTTCTTTCTATCTTGTCTTATCTATTCGTCTACGTTATTCTCCTTTTTATCTTCAGCTTTATTCAGACTTATTTAGACTTTTTCATCTGCCCTTTCTCTCCTGTCCTTTCTTCTCTGTACTCTGCTCCTTCTTCTATCCTTTCTTCTCTCTCCTTTCTTCTCTCTCCTTTCTTCTCTCTTCTTTTTTCTGTCTTCTTTCTTCTCTCTCCTTTCTTCTCTCTCTTTCTTCTCTCTCCTTTCTTCTCTCTTCTTTCTTCACTATCCTTTCTTCTCTCTCCTTTCTTCTCTATCCTTTCTTCTCTCTTCTTTCTTCTCTCTCCTTTCTTCTCTCTCCTTTCTTCTCTCTCTTTTCTTCTCTCTCCTTCCTTCTCTCTCCTTTCTTCTCTCTCCTTTCTTCTCTCTCTTTTCTTCTCTCTCCTCTCTTCTCTCTCCTTTCTCCTCTCTCCTTTCTTCTCTCTTCTTTCTTCTCTATCCTTTCTTCTCTCTCCTTTCTTCTCTTCTTTCTTCTCTCTCCTTTCTTCTCTCTCCTTTCTTCTCTCTTCTCCCCATCTGTCCATATCGTTGCCCTCTGACCAGCGTTGCCAAAGTATCGTACTCAGCGCATTGCATTGTCGTAGTTTCTGATCAATAAATATACCAGAAAAAAAAACGAACACGATCAATATTTAACAGTTTTAACGATAACTTTCATTTTTTATCGTTATTTGTGTGGTACGACAGTCTTGAAGCTTAAAAATTATAAATGCAGTGTTCAGAGTACGACAATTTGGCAACGCTCCCTCTGACGTGTTCCCTCCTCCTGTCTTTCGCATTTTTTCCCCCCCGTCTCATTATAGTCTCGTGGGTCTGTCTGGTCGTTTCTGGTGCATCACTTTTCACCCCCACACTACAAAGAGGTCTGTTGCTCCCCTTGAGTTTTGAATGCCCAGCTGTCAGCGTGATGGAGAGTTGGTGAGTATTGAAGCGTACGTCGTGTATCTGTTCGTTCCATGTCTAGTGTGGGAGAAAGGGAAGCTGTTGGGGAGGAGGGGGAGAGGGGGGGGAAGGGAGACAAGAGAGGAAGGGAGAGAGGGAGTTCTTTTGCCCAACAGAACTACGACTTTCCAACTGCCAACGCGAGTCATGTACGTAGTGTTGGTCAGTTCTTGAGGCTCGTCTTTTTTCCTGCCTAGTGTCTTATGGGAGAAGAAGAAGAAGATCCTTTGGGCGAAAACGTGAGACAGGCCGAAGGAAAGGGAAAAAGGGATCGGAGAGAGGAAAGAGAAAATAGTAGAGGAGTGGAGATGAGAACAAAAAGGAGGAGAACGAGAAGGAAAATAAAAAGGAGAGAAAAAGAAGAGAGAGAAGAAAAAAGAAAAGAAAGAAGAGAGAAGAAAGGAGAGAGAAGAAAGGAGAGAGAAGAAGGAGTAGAATACAGAGAAAAAACGAGAGGAGAAGAAAACTAAAGAGGAAAACGAGGAGGAGGAGGAGGCCTAGAAAGAGAGACGGGCCATTGTGTGTTCCCGCGCAAGGAGAGGCTCGCTTCCTTCCCCCCAACACCGGCAGCCTCGTGTCAGTTTCCGTTTGTTGACTCACTTTTGTCCGACGTGTTGAAACGTGTTGGGTGATACCTGGATATTGTTTAATGAACGTGTACGTGCTTGTGTGTGTGTGTGTTGGGGGAGGGGGGGGGGGGCTCTTATCTCTCTGTTTGTCTGTGTATTAAAATTATCCTAACTGTCTTACTTTCTTACTCTCTTTTATTCTTTTATTTTCGTTCTTCATGTACTTCTTTTCCTACTCTTTTTTTTCTCGTTCTGTTTGTCTGTCTTTCGATCTATTGCTAATATGTCTGTCTGTCTCTGTCTCTTCATCTTTCCCATTGTTTTACTTTGCTTTACCGAGTCTTTCTGTTTCCCTGTCGTTAATCTGTCGACCATTCTACGTACGTGTCTATATATACCTGTCTGTCTATGTAACTGTCTCTATCTCTCTGTTTCTCCGTCCCTCTCATTGTTTTACTTAGCTGTACGAGGGTCGCATTACCACTCGCAAGGCGCCTTCGTAATCTCCTCATTAGAAGCAGCAGTAAGGGCAGAAAGCGGCCTCGGTCACCCATTCACGTTCCAGCCACCTGCCGTCTCGCCGCCCTGCCCAACCCCCTCCCGCCTGTCCTGCCCCGCCCGCTATCCCCCGCCTCGCCTCTCCCTTCCTTCCTTCCTTCCCTAGCTTGCTCCTTCTTGCTCCTGCTCTGCCCCGCCCCATCTCTCCCTGTCCTGCCCCGCCCGCTATCTCCGCCTCGCCTCTCCCTTCCTTCCTTCCTTCCCTAGCTTGCTCCTTCTTGCTCCTGCTCTGCCCCGCCCCATCTCTCCCTGTCCTGCCCTGCCCTCGCCTCTCCCTTCTTTCCTTCCTTCCCTAGCTTGCTCCTTCTTGCTCCTGCTCTGCCCCGCCCCATCTCTCCCTGTCCTGCCCTGCCCGCTATCTCCGCCTCGCCTCTCCCTTCTTTCCTTCCTTCCCTAGCTTGCTCCTTCTTGCTCCTGCTCTGCCCCGCCCCATCTCTCCCTGTCCTGCCCCGCCCGCTATCTCCGCCGCGGGTGGGGCTTCTTTCCTTCCTTCCCTAGCTTGCTCCTTCTTGCTCCTGCTGTGCCCCGCCCCATCCCTCCCTGTTCCGTCGTTTGTTCTCATCTCAGCCCTGCATATCCACCCAGTTCTGTTCTTTCCCTTTCCCGCCTCCTCCTTCTCCTCCTCCCCCTCCTCCTCAAGTAAATGGTTAAATCCTTCCTTTATGAACCCGAATAATTGCGTCAACGGTATTTTCTCTCTCTTATATAGAACAGGTGAAGTTAAATCTACCCTCCATGAGCCCGAATAATTGTTAACGGTATTTTTTCTTTTATGTAGATCAAGTAAATAGTTTTAAATCTTCCCTTTACTGCATATCCACCCAGTCCTGTTCTCCTCTCCCTCCTCCTCCTCCTCCTCCTCCTCCTCCTCCCTATCTCTCGCCTTCTCCATTTCCACCATCGCTTTCTGATGCCTGCATTTCCATGTTATCCCCTTCTCCTCCTCCTCTTCCTCCACCCCTTCTTCTTCCTGCTCCTTCCCTCCTCCCTCCTCCTCTTCCTCTCCCTTCCCTCCTTCCTCCTCCTTCTCGACTTACTCCCTCCCTCCTCCTCCTCCTCTCCCTGAATGCCGGCAGCTCCGTGAATGTGGCACGAAACACACATAATTATATTCGCCTTTCACCGCTCGAGGTCTCAATAAAAATAAAGGTTGGCACGTTCGCGGAAATTTTATAATGATGATGTTAAGCTGGATATCAGATTTCTCCCCCTTTCTTTTCGAGGGTTATTTATACGTCATGATTATGCAAACGAGGTATTCTGATATTTTTTTCTATTATGTTCTTACACTCGAGAATAGGGAAAAGAATAACTAATACATTTTCTTTTTATGGTTCTGTAGTTTACTGTAGGATTTTGTTCATTATCTGAGAGTAGAGGAACCAGGCTACCATTTCGAGGGCACAGGTGAAAGGACAGGTTTAAGGGAAGCTGTATTACCGTTTAAGAGAAGTTGGATTATTATCATTTAAGGGAAGATTACCATTTGAAAGGAGACAATTTACGTTACAGGTGACTTTACATAATTGGGTCAAATTTGTTCACGTAATTCCCCAACCCGCACGAATGAATATATAAAAGTGTCTGCCTCTTTTATCACAGTTCATGGGAAGTAGATTTAACTCTTTATTCTGTTCTGCAAAGTTAAAAGGAGAGAAAAGGAGAGAAAAGTATCCCCAACGCGCGCTAATAAGTATATAACAGTATCTGCCTCTTTTATTACAGTTCATGGGAAGTAGATTTAACTCTTTATTCTGTTCTGCAAAGTGAAAAGGAGAGAAAATACCGTTAGTAATTATTTGGACTGAAGAAAGATAGATTTGAGTATTTATCTTTTACGCTAAAAGGAGAGAAAATACCCTTAACATAAACATCCCGGTTCATGAGAGGTACATTTGACTACCAATACTGCATAAGAGAAAAAAAAACGTTGATGTAATTACTCGGACTCATGAAAGGTAGATGTAGCTATTTACTTGTTCTGCTAAAAGAGAGAAAAAGCCTTTGACGTAATTATTCGGGTTCATAAAGGGAAAATTTAACTATTACTTGTTCTACAAAAAAGAAAAAATACCGTTAACAGTTATTCGGGCTCATGAAGGGCAGATTTAACTTCACTTGTTCTGTATAAAAGAGAGAAAATACCGTTGACGTAATTATTCGGGTTCATAAAGGGAAGATTTAACTATTTATTTGTTCTATATAAAAAATAAAAAAATAAACCGTTAACACAATCATTCGACTCCATGAAGGGCAGATTTAACTTCACCTGTTCTGTATAAAAGAGAGAAAATACCGTTGACGTAATTATTCGGGTTCATAAAGGGAAGATTTAACTATTTATTTGTTCTATATAAAAAAAAATACCGTTAACACAATCAATTATTCGGGTTCATAAAGGAAAGATTTAACTATTAACTTGTTCTGCATAAAAGAAAAAATACCGTTAACACAATCATTCGACTCCATGAAGGGCAGATTTAACTTCACCTCTTCTGTATAAAAGAGAGAAAAAGCCGTTAACACAATATCCCGGGTCACACAGGGTGGATTTATTTATTTACCTGCCGTGCCTAAAAGAGAAAAAGCCGTTAACACAATATCCCGGGACACACAGGGTGGATTTATTTATTTACCTGCCGTGCCTAAAAGAGAAAATACCGATGACATAATTTCCCGGGACACACAGGGTGGATTTATTTATTTACCTGCCGTGCCTAAAAGAGAAAATACCGATGACATAATTTCCCGGGACACACAGGGTGGATTTATTTATTTACCTGCCGTGCCTAAAAGAGAAAATACCGATGACATAATTTCCCGGGACACACAGGGTGGATTTATTTATTTACCTGCCGTGCCTAAAAGAGAAAATACCGATGACATAATTTCCCGGGTCACACAGGGTGGATTTATTTATTTACCTGCCGTGCCTAAAAGAGAAAATACCGATGACATAATTTCCCGGGACTCACAGGGTGGATTTATTTATTTACCTGCCGTGCCTAAAAGAGAAAATACCGATGACATAATTTCCCGGGACACACAGGAGCAAGGATCACCTTTACGAGACTGGTTTGTCGCCTCATTTCATCGGCGGATCATGAATTTTCACCGGCGTTGGCAGTAAATCACTTTTTTTTTCCCTTGCTTTCGGGTTAACGCATTTTGATCCGATGTCAACACGAGAGTCTGCCATCACAAACATCTATTTATTTTTTTTCCTGTTCGTACTCATGAATATTCACTTAACTCGAGAAGGATATCACTCGCTTCGCTTTTGCTTATTTTTTTCCCCCGCGTATTTTTACCCGCGCTACGGAAATGAAGATATTCTAGCATTACAGTCAATATTTTTCCGGTGACTTTTTCCGTTAGTCGATCGTCATTTTTAGTCACTGGAGTGTAGCAACATATCGCATTTCTTCAGGGGGGGGTTTTTTACGTTCACATTTACGTAAATATAAATTCTAACCCTACAGAATAAAAAACTATATAACATTTCTTTTTGACCTTTACTCGTGATTTTTTGATGATATGAACACAAATAACTGTTTTCGCAACATGTATTATTTTATGAAAACGAATAATTATATAGTATTGCAGGGACTGTTTTGCTTCTCACTCGTGATTTCATATTCAACAACCATCACTCACAAAACTCATATCAAGATTAACTTTTCACTTTATATTCGTGAGCAGTGAAGAAGAAACTTGGTCTTTGCACTGTGGTGGGAGGGGTCGTCACTGTGTGTGTGTGGTGGGTCGTCACTGTGTAGGGGGGTCGTCACTGTGTGTGTGTGGTGGGTCGTCACTGTGTAGGGGGGGGTCGTCACTGTGTGGGGGAGGGGTCGTCAGTGTGTGTGTGTGTGTGTGTGTGTGTGTGTGTGTGTGGTGGGTCGTCACTGTGTGTGGGGGGGGTCGTCACTGTGTAGGGGGGAGTCGTCACTGTACTGATAGAGAGAGTGGTAACGTTCCGCAGTATTCCATCTTGCCACCTTGTTTCTCTCTTTTTTCTATCCACAGGTGACCTCTATAGTGATTTCAATTTCACTCTTCAGGCATTTTCTTAGTAATTGAAAATGCTAGTCATACACGTCCAGCCCACCCAGCTGTTCATCCTTCCTTTCGGTCTGGTCGATAAATGCGTACCTGGGGAAACCTGGGGAGAGTAATCTGTGGCAATCCCAGATTTCACATTGACCCGTGTCCCGCGGTAATTGGTTCTTCCCTACCACAGGCTCAAAGGCCCAACGGTTCAGAGATGGGCACCGCAGCCACACAGCCAAAGCGTATGCACCAACCTTTATCTGATCTTACCCCTTGGCGGACGAGAACTTGAAAGCTAAAGTAAATTCTAAAAGTTAATAATGCTGATGTATTTAATCTTCACACAGACAGACGAAGTTACGTGCATCACCTTCTCTTCTTTAACCCTTTGAATACGGATTTCCTACAGTTAGACCTCACCAAGCTACTGGAATGGAGCAAAAAGTGGCTGTTACAATTCAATGAAGAAAAATGTAAAGTCCTGCACCATGGGAGGGGATATCCAGCACACCAATACCACATGGGAAACACTCCACTATCCACCACAGACGCAGAGAAAGACCTGGGAGTATAATGTTACCAGGCTACCAGGGAAGGCCAAATCCGTGTCAATCGCAGCGGACGGGTTAAACACGTAACTAAATAATAGATAAGTAACGTTTAAACTACAGGAAATTTCACACATTATCAGAAATATTTTGCCAGGCTGATGAATTATGTTGAGTCAGTTTATATAAAATTTTGTGATATTTCTTTCTTCTTGGTTGCAGGGCGAGCAGGCGGCGGCAACACCCAACAGCCCTCTCCGTGTGTAGGTAGGTAACACGCGGCTGCCTTGACGTCTGGGTGTTGTGTTTGTGTGTGGTGCGCCTGGTGGCCCCTCACACCGCCTCGCCGCCTTGGTCATGTTCCCAGCCTTGCTCTGCCTCCAACACCTCGGTCTCGTGCCATGTGACCATCGCTGTCCACACTATTTTCCCTGCCCTGACTCTCCTTTTATTTATTCCCTCTGACTGCTTTTTCCTTTCCGAAATTCCAAGCTTTTCTGCCTTTTTTGGGGTCCGTCAGGTTTCTTCTTTTTCCTCCATTTCGCAGCCGCATTCTTTCTTCTTTAACAGCACCACCACCACCGCCGCCGCCGCCGCCACCACCGCCACCGCCACCGCCACCTCTTCTTTCCCTTCACCGTTGACATTTTCAGTTCGCGCCTCACTAAATATATCAAGCAGTCTTCCTGAAAATTCAAGCTGTTCTAATGCATCGACGAGGAAAAAATATTCATACCACTCTTGAGAAACGTCCTGGAGTCCACGAAACCTCTTACTGTATGAATCCTTAAGTGTGTGTGTGTGTGTGTGTGTGTGTGTGTGTGTGTGTGTGAGAGAGAGAGAGAGAGAGAGAGAGAGAGAGAGAGAGAGAGAGAGAGAGAGAGAGAGAGAGAGAGAGAGCGAGACTGCATACCCTGTCACCCTTTCCTCACTTTTCCTTTCTTTCCGTCTCTCTCTCTCTCTCTCTCTCTCTCTCTCTCTCTCTCTCTCTCTCTCTCTCATCTTAAGTCTCTCTTCATCTTTTTATCAGGACGAAACGCGGCTTAAGTTTCTCAATCCGTCTTTAGCCAAACCCTGGAAAAAGAGTGAAAAAAAAGTATATAAAAAAAACGATAAAAGTTACGCATTAGTTCTCATCCCTAGACTTAGTGATATTTTTTTTAAGCAATAGTCTTTATTATTATTATATTATTTACCTTTTTTGCTAACCCAGAGTGAATCATTTTATTGATTTTTTTTTTTTTACTTGCATGTAAATTCTCTCCCCTCCCATTTTTTTTTTTGTGTGTGTGTGTTTTGTGTGTTTTTCTGTGTGTATATGTTTTTTTGTGTGTATGGTTTTTTTTGTGTGTTTTTTTTGTGTGCGTGTTTTTATGTGTGTATGTTTTTTTTGTGTGTATGTGTTTTTTTGTGTTTATTTCTTGGTGTGTGTATGTGCCTGTGTTTTTTTTGTGTGTGTGTGTGTGTATGTGAGCGCAATTTTCCCAACTTATTTTTAATCGTCTTATTTCTTATTTTCTTCATGATTTTCTGACCCTCTCAATATCATTTTGTTCAGTTTTGTATCATTTTATGTCTGCCTTTCAGTTTTCAGCTTCATATTATTGTATTTTATCTCTTTTATTTTGTCTTATTTTCACCCCGTTTCAAGTATCATACAACCTAAAGTATTCTCAGTAGTCAAACACCTTAAACTATCCACCATTCAGAGTTAGGTTGAGCTTTTTTTCTTTCATTTTTTTCTCTATTTCCTCTGTCCACTCTATCCTCATTTTTCTTCCTCTGTCCATGAAGAACTCCAAATATTTTCAAAGCTCACTGCGCCAGTTTCTACTCCTAAAAGATTATGCTAAGCTGTTTTTTATCATGGAATTAACGGCCTCTTTGTGCTAGGATTTCTTTCAGTTTAAACTTTATCTGCGCGTAATGGTTTTGACGTGTCTGCCGCTGTATGAAGTGTGTGTGTGTGTGTGAGAGAGAGAGAGAGAGAGAGAGAGAGAGAGAGAGATTGAAAACACACACACACACACACACACACACACACACACACACACACACACACACACACACACACACACTGCACATGAGCTGAAGTAAAATATATCACTAAAAAAAAACACGGTAGAGGAGGAATAAAAAATCGCTCTGCGCATCAGCCTCCGGTGAAGAAAAAAATATGAGAAAAGAAAAACAGAGAAAAAATCACATTTCTTCTTCTGGGAAATTCTCGGCGCTGCGAAAGGGAAATAAAACCCTCGGAAAGAATGAATTTAGTGTGAGAGCGGCCGCATCATGGAGCAGCCCGATGTTTTATGGTGAATCCGTGAGGGAAATACGACGATGCGGGAAAGTAAAAGAGAAAAGGAGAGTTAGGGTCGCGTTAATCAACATTTTTCCGTGTTGAATTAAGTGTGCGGGAAAGCGGAGTGAAGTAAAAGAGACGATCGAGATGGGGAAAAAATCACAGTGTTGTTTTCTTGAAAGAGGAGAGTCGTTAATCGGTGAAATGTGATATATAACTAGTAACATTACGATAACTATGCAAAATATCCTTTATTTGATATTTTTGTGTGTTAAGCGAAAGTTGATTAAATTCTAAAAACTGGATGAATGTAAGAACAAGCAGGCCTTTTTTCGGGTCTTTTTTATGTGAGTGTGACATGAATTACGGTAAGAGCTTCAAGTCCAAACAAGGATCGTCTGAAGTTTCGCCGCCTGGCCATTCAAAGTAAAGTATGAAATAGTGATCTGATAGCCGCTTTTTTATTTTAAGCAATGATGTTACAAGTGAAAATAGCCTTGAAAAGCTAAGATAATTAAACCCATATCATGCAACAGGGCCTCTACGAGAAATGTATATGTAACACAATTAAATGTAAATGTTAAAACTTGTAAGAAAAATAGAAAACATGCCCAAAGAATGCTAAACCAGTCTCATGGTGGGGCTGAATCTTTGTGAGCAGCGCATGAAGACTATCAGTACTAAAAGCAGGGATGATACTGATAATGATGGATAATACAGACAGTAATGCAGATAATGGTGGATAATACAAACAATACTGCAAATAATGGTGGATAATACGAGCAATAATACAGATAATGATGGATAATACACATAATAATACAAATAATGATGGGTAATAAAAACAATAATACAGATAATGATAGACAATACAGAAAACAATACAAATAATGATGGATAATAAGAACAATAATAGACAATAGATAATACAAGTGATACAAATAATAATGGATAAAAGAATAATACAGGTAATAAACTATAACACAAATAATACAGATGATAGTACAGGTAATAATAGATGACACATATAATACTACAGATAAAAACACCGATTAATACTGATAATAACAAAGAAGAACATCAGTACTAGAAGCAAGGATATTACAGCGGCGTCACTCCAGAATTTCCTCATTTTTTCTCTGATGTGGAAAGTAAAACACGAGGAACGGGAGATAAAATATATACGCCCCCAAAGAGCCTCGCCACGCAACAGGTTCTTCGTGCAACATTCAGGCGCTCGGCGAACCTCGACTCGGAAAATGAAAGCGATGGAAACTCCGGCGCGCTCAGTTTTTCATAAATTGTTAAAGTTTGAGCGGACAAAAGGGAAATCCCGTCAAAAGTAAAATCCATATCTGTAGAGTTGCAATGCTTGAGTGACCGAATCCAATCGTGTTTATTCTTTTAACCCTGTAACTGCGGGGATCATGTTTCTTAAAGGCCCTTCTAAGCGAATTAGTGGAAAGAAATCATCACTCAAGCAAACCATTTCATAATATATATCAACGCAATTGTGATCAGTTAATGCACCTTCTATTTTGGAGGGCTTTGTCATGGCTATTTGGCCCGTCGCTGGTACACGGTAAAGACATAAATTTGGTCAGTCGCTGCTACCGGGTTAAGGAAAGGAGTATAAAAAGCTAAGTCGAACAAAGAAAGCATTGAAAACTATATAATTCGTGTTTGACTGACCGAATCTTACCTCTTTTTTAACGTAGGGTATATAAAAAGCTACGTCGCACAAAGAAAGCATTAAAAATATATAATTTGAGCTTGACTGACCGAAGCTTACCTCTTTTTTTTAACGAAGGGAATATAAATAGTTAAGTCGAACAAAGAAAGCACTAAAAACTGTATAATTTGTCCTCGACTGACCGAATCTTACCTCATTTTTTAACGAAGGGAATATAAAAAGTTAAGTTGAACAAACAAAGAATTAAAAACTATATAATTTGTGCTTGACTGACAATCTTACCTCCTTTCTTTAACGTAGGGAATATAGAAAGCTGACCGAATCTTGACCGAATCTTACCTCCTTTCTTTAACGTAGGGAATATAAAAAGCTGACCGAATCTTACCTCATTTTAACGTAGGAAATATAAAAAGCTAAATAAAACAAAGAAAGCATTAAAAACTATATAATTTGTGCTTGGCTAACCGAATATTTCTTCACCTTTAAGGAGGAAAGTAAAGAAGTATATAGTCGAACACAACGTAGTCAAACAAGATATTAGTAACCGTAGATTTTCACAGCTTGGCCAATCGAACCATATTTATGTATGGAGAAAATATAGAGACAGTCACACGCAACAGACCCTTCAGGATGTTATATTTTTAAAGAGAGATTTGGCGGAATAACGAGGCGCCGTGAAAATAAAAATAAGTGGAACGAAAAAGTAAAGACCCACCATTTTCCAACGCCTCCTTCGTGAACTTCAGACTGGTAGGTGAGAAAATGTGAAATACTGTCGTAGTGCGCAGACTTAGCTGTTTTATATTCCCTACGTTAAAAAAAAGAGGTAAGATTCGGTCAGTCAAGCACAAATTATATAGTTTTTAATGCTTTGTTTCTTCAACGTCGTTAAAAAGATTCGTAAAAAAAGTAAGATTCAGTCAGTCAAGCACAAATTACGTTAAAAAAAAAGAGGTAAGATTCGGTCAGTCAAGCACAAATTATATAGTTTTTAATGCTTTCCTTGTGCGACTTAGCTTTTGAGAACACGAAAGAAGGGGAGGCGGAATAAGAACAAGATTTAGTAGCAGCGTCAAGAGTGCATTTCCTGTTAGTATTTTCTCGGGAATTATTTAGAGAGTGTGATACTGTTGCCCTAAATGCGTGTAAATAAACGTTGAGAATACCAAGACAGTAAAGATGTGTGATAAACTAAAACAGAGGGAGAAATAAGGTAGTACAGGAGTGAAAGAAGACGCTGGGAGTAGGAATAGAAGATCAATAGTTGAAGCATTGTCGTATTACATAGACCAAGGCGTTGAGGATACCAAAACAGTAAAGATGTGTAATAAACTAAAGCAGAGGTAGAATTGAGGTGGTACAGAGGTGAAAGAAGACGCTGGGAGTAGGAATAGAAGATGAATAGTTGAAGCATTGTCGTATTACGTGGACCAAGGGGTTGAGAATACCAAAACAGTAAAGACGTGTGATAAACTAAACCAAAGGGAGAAATGAGGTAGTACAGAAGTGAAAGACGACCCTGGGAGTAAGAACAAAAGATTAATAGTAGAAGACGAGTTAAAAATTGATTCAGGCGAGAAAAATTAACGTGAGAATAATATGGAGGTGAGAAATAACGTATGAAGGTAAGATAGTTAAATGGAAAAGAAGATATATAAAGCAAGAACAGATTATATATGAGAATAGGAGGTGCAAGAACGTAAAGAACAGCCCCTAAGAAAGAGTGAGCGGATTATTATGAGAGGGAGAAATGAGAAGAAAAGAAGGAGACAAAGGGAGGAAGCAAAAGAGATGTGATGATGAAAGACAGGTTGTAGTTTTTTAAAGAAGTTCCTTGTAAATAATAAAATAAAATAAAATGAGCTAAAGTAAAGAACGAGCAATGCAGGAGGAGGAAAGAAAGACAAAAAAAAATAATAATAATAACAAAAGGTCGAAGTTTTAAAGAAGTTCCTTGTAAATAATAAAATAAAATAAAAATCTAAAATAAAGAACGAGCAACGCAGAAGGAGGAAAGAAAGGCAAAAAAAGAAAAAATAATAATGATAAAAGTTGGAGAAAGAAGATTAGAAGACAAAGTAAAAAAAAAGGGGGAGGAGAAGGAGGAGGAGAAAGAGGGGGAAGAGGAGGAGGAGGAGGAGAACGAAGGCGATGAGGATGATAAAGCACGGGAAGAAAAGAAAGAACAAGAACAAGCAGAAATGGCGAAGAAAATTAGTTTGAGTTGGAAGTAAATTAAAAAAGCAATGAGAGGAATAGAGAAAAGACAGCACAAAATGAGAACACGAAACAGGAGGAGGAGGAATAAGAGCAAGATTTAGTGGCAGCGTCAAGAGTGCCCTGATAGTATTTTCTCGGGAATTATTTAGAGAGTGTGATGCTGCTGCCCTGAATGCGTGTGTAAATAAGCAGGTGAAGAAGGGAGGGAGAGGGGGAAGGAGGGGAGGAAGGGGAGGGAGAGTAAGGAAGTGGAGGGAAAGAGGAAGGATAATGGAAGAGAATAAGGAGAGAGAGAGAGAGAGAGAGAGAGAGAGAGAGAGAGAGAGAGACGACCAACCACCCCAGCTGCTCATTAGTAAGAGTTTATGTTCCAGAACTGCAAACTATGGAAGTAAAAGAATGTTTATTCACTGTAACTGGTGCTGTGAGCTTGCGCTTGTCGTTAGGCGTGAGCCAAGGTTTGGGGGCCATGGGCGCCTGACGCCCTTTGAGCTTCCGGCCGCGGCAGGTGCCAGACCCCGAGAGGCGGAACACGACCCCGGCATATACCCGGTACCCAATCACTGCTGGGTGGACAGGGGCGTGGATGTAAGGAGATCACCCTTCCTTCGCTCCGCCCGGGGATCGAACCCAGAATCTCTCTGTTGAGCCGAGTGTGCTAACCATCGCACTGCGGAGTATACGGAGTGTGTGTGTGTGTGTGTGTGTGTGTGTGTGTGTGTGTGTGTGTGTGTGTGTGTGTGTGTGTGTGTGTGTGTGTGTGTGCATCCATCTTTTCTCAGCCCTGGAAGCGAACCCGAGATATGTAGTTTGTGAGCAGTTTCTCAATCATTGCATTACGGAGCACTCAGTCTCTCTCTCGCACACACACACACACACACACACACACACACACACACACACACACACACACACACACACACACACACACACACACACACACACGCTCACTCTCACTCCCTCCCTCCCTCCCTCCCTCACTCACTCACTCACTCACTGAACTGCAAATATATTCCGCAGAAGTAATAATTCTTTGGAAGGAGAAGGAGAAGGAGGGCGAGAAGGAAAAACGCTGATGCCTTCCTTTTAGTTAGTAATTGCTATCTCTTACATCTCTCACTCATTCCGCATTCCCCCGTGTCCCTCTTACGCCCACTCACCTCCCACTCCTCTGCTTTATATCTCCAACTAGCAATTCCTCTTACTCATTAACGTGAATCTCTCTCATTTGCCCATGACCCCCCACCCATCAATACCCCTCACCTGCCCTACACACACCAGGCGCCTCTCGTCCATGCCTATCTCTTTTCCAAACCACAACTCTCCCGTTTGTTCTTCCCCCTTCCCCCTCGTCCCCATCCTTTATCAGCCACATCCCAACTCACCCATTCACCCACCAAGCATCCCTTACCCAGCATTCCCCAGCCTCCCCCTAAGTCCCCATCCCCCTCTCTCCCAACACACCCATCACTCCCCTCATCCATATTTCTTGTTCCTCTCTCCCCCCAACACCCAAACAGCTGATTCATTCTTTATATTCACTCACACAATGCACCCCTTCCCTCCCCCACTTACCCTTCCTCCTCCCCTCATCCGCCCACACCGCCTCCCCCCCACCTCCGGCACTGCACCCACACTCACCTCGTCACCCAGTCATTTCCACATTTCCTCCCCTCTCCCCTCCTCCCCCCCCCCCTCCCTCCATATAGTTGTTTCCTCTGCCCACTCACTCACACATTAGTTGGTTAATTACTTCCATTAATGAATAAGCCTCAATTATGCTCCCACTTCCACTCATTGCCGCAAAAATTAGGTAATAAACATCATGCACCTTTTTTTTTTTTTAGCCGCCGACACACACACACACACACACACACACACACACACACACACACACACACACACACACACACACACACACACACACACACATTCATACCCTTAGTTCCAGATTTATTTCCCAGATAGTTGTGTGTGTGTGTGTGTGTGTGTGTGTGTGTGTGTGTCGTAGGACTACTGATGAGAGATAATTAAGACAGTTCAGGAGTCTCGCTGTACATGTTGCGGGTTATGCCATTCCTTTTTACTTCCGACCTGCTTAACGAGCCTTGAAGAAGCTCCTCCACAAGCCTGTCTCTCAAAAGAGCGCAATTCGAACACCAGATGGCTGCCTCGTGTCAGACATAAATGGGCAGTGCTCGCTAAGCTGAGTACTTTGAGCAATTTGGCACCATTCCACGTGACAGCAATGAGGGGGCTGGTCGTCCCTATCTGGGAAAGGAAAGGGGTGCGCCAAGACTGCAACAATTGTAGAAGGTATTGTTAAAAGTGCCAGCCAAGGTGCTTGCCCATCTATTGCTCATGATGATTCGCAGCCAACTGTAGACATGGCAGAAACCTGAGCAGTGCGGGTTCACGCCTCGTAAGTCATCAAGTGACCATATCCTATTGCAATAAGAGATACGACAGTAGATGTTTGCAGCCACCTCTGTCTCAAGAAGTCGTTTGATTCAGTGCATCGCGAGGCGCTCTGGCATCTCCTGCGACTCCGTGTGATTCCTGCAAGGATTATTGGTCTGTTGACTAGCCTGTACTCTGCGGCTGACAGTGCTGTGAAAAGTGTATTAGGGGTAAATGGGCATGTGGCATGCTACCGAGAACCACTGGGTTGTAACTGAGACAATTCTATGTGCAGGAAGCCATTGGGGCATCCACAAAGCTCGTGACTTGAGGAAGTAGCAGATAATCCTTTTTTTCCTTTTACGTTTTTCCTGTGGCGCCGATAGGTCATCTGGGTGGACCCTGGTGGTCGACCCCAGCTCGGTATGGCGCAGGCAAGTGTTTGTAATGGCGCCATCTTGTTTGGCTCATCCTGCCCCCTGGAGCTCATCTTTGATCCTCTTTTTAGAAAATCTAGAGTCAGTTGTAGATGGTCTTCAGGACAGCATGTGGGTAGTCTTAGCCCGCTCAGCGATGACTGAAAATTTGCCATCTTGTCTGTAGCGGAGGGCGGGAACACGGACCTACCTCCTCCTGTACACCTCTCCCGCACGCTGACCACTCCGCCGCCGACTCCCCGGCAGAAATGGCGAGAGGCACTTCGTGTGGGAAAAATGCATGGAAGGAAACTTGCTCCGGAGAACTCTTGGGAATGATGATGTAATTAGATATGTAAGGCTTCCAGTGCCCCCCCCCCCCCTTCCCGGTGTATGCTTCGAATGATTGATTGATCGATCCACGTGTGTCTGTGTGTGTGTGTGTGTGTGTGTGTGTGTGTGTGTAGGGTGGAGGGGTCTTTCAGTGACCGTGATCCCTAAGTCCTTCTCTCATTTCTTCCCTCCATCTTTCTCTCTTTTTCCCTCCGTCCTCATCTTTCCCTCGCCCTTTCTCCCTCTTCAGTAATCCCTCACTCATCCTTTCCTCCCTTTTCTTCTGCTCACCCTCATCACCTTTTTCTTCCTTAACGTTTCTTTTATGATATTGTGGTGTCATTTGAAGATACTATTTTTCTATCATTCCTTCTTCTTTGTTTCATCTTAACCATTTTTATTTTTTTGAACTTCTTTACTCGATCAACAATTCCTTTTCATTTGTTATTTGCTTGTATCATCATCTTACATAGTTGATACATTTTTCTCTCAATTCTTCCTCTTCTTCCATTTCCATGTTTCTGATTCTTTTCTCTTTTGTGTTCACTTTCTTTTTGTACAATTTTCAGTTTCTCTAACCTCCAAATCATCAGCCTCTCCATTTCCTAGAGTTAGTTTTTCATCAAATCGTTTACGCCTTTCCTGGGTTTTTTTCTAGTATTATCTGTCTTTCATCTCTTATTCCTCTTTACCATCTTAATCTTCCATCCTTCCATCTCCTCCCTTTTTTACGCTCTTTCATATCCTCTACTCATGATCTCCTAATCTTCCACGATCTCCCCTCCCCCCTATCCTTCCCCTTCCCTCACGTTCGCCAGTCCTTAATATCCTTTTTATCTTCAACCTGTTCATCTCTCCTTTATCTCCTTGTACTATCTCCCCTCCCCCCTATCCTTCCCCTTCCCTCACGTTCGCCAGTCCTTAATATCCTTTTTATCTTCAACCTGTTCGTCTCCGCCTCACCTTCTTTCATATCCTGTACTTTTGATCTACTTCCTTCCAAGTCCTTTATCTCCTTCTTGTACTATCTCCTTTCCTTCTATCCTTCCACTTCCCTCACTTTCGTCTTTGGAACAAACTTTTTACTCGCCATATTTTTCTCATCCACATTTGCATAAGGAGACGAAGCAGTGTAATATCTTGATGCTTCTTCGTGGACCTCCGAGATGGCGAAGTTTACCTGAGTTTACCTGAGTTCAGAGGACCCGAGTTCGTGATTATGGTGTGTGTGTGTGTGTGTGTGTGTGTGTGTGTGTGTGTGTGTGTGTGTGTGTGTGTGTGTGTGTGTGTGTGTGTGTGTGTGTGTGTGTGTGTGTGTGTGTGTGTGTGTGTGTGTGTGTGTGTGTGTGTGTGTGTGCACTTCCCGCATCGAACAGCACTAAACAGATCAATTCCATAAACATATACGTGAATAGTAGTAACAGTAATAATAATAATAATAATAATAATAATAATAATAATAATAATAATAATAACAATAATAATAATGCGTGTTCTCCGTGTGCCGTTGGAAACATTAATTCAACTGGAGAACGTCGGACAAATGAAGCGGAAGAGGGAGATAGAGAAGAGAAAGAGAAAGAGGAAGGACGGCAGAAGGGGAGGAAGACAGAAGGAAATGCAACAGTGTGTGGAAAGGAAAAAATGAGAGGTTAGGCAGAAGAGGGAAAGCAGTAAGAAGAAGAATAGGAGAGAGAGAGAGAGAGAGAGAGAGAGAGAGAGAGAGAGAGAGAGAGAGAGAGAGTTACAAAGGTGCTTCGGTTTGACTTGCAGATTTCTTGAAAGATATGCTTCATTTGACCCTTTGTGCGTGCGTGTGTACGTGTGTGTGTGTGTGTGTGTGTGTGTGTGTGTGTCACGCACAAGTAAACATGGTCTTGATTAATTAGAACTTTTTTCGTGTTTCAGAGAGAGAGAGAGAGAAGTGCATGACATGAAATAGTGTTTTTAGAGACATATCCTTTAAACTCATTAATTTGCCGTGCGTGTTGAGAGAGAGCATGAAGAGACATAGGCCGAAGAGAGAGAGAGAGAGTTCCACAGACATACAGACAGATAAAAAAGCAGATACAAAAACCGATAATGGAGCACTCAGACAGAAACAAACAAAGAGAGACAAACAAACATTCAAACACACTCGCATCAAAACACAAACACACCAAACGGGGAGACAAACAGGAAGACAAACAAACACCAACCACGACGAGTTAGATGAAAAACAAACAAACAGAGAAATGAAGTAAACAAAAAGAAAAAGTGACAGACGGAAAACGATTAAAAAAAACGTACCAACAATGACGTCAGGCTAGAAAAGGGGCTAAGTGAGGGGGCTAGAAAGGGCTACTGTACCTGGCACGTGATGATAATAGTGAAGAGAGGGAAGAAGGGAGATAAGAGACTTCGCGACGTGGCTGGGGTGGCGTGGGTGTCGCGCTGAGAGAGGTCGCGTCACACCCTTCCTCTCACACTGTCTGAGGCATACTGGCGTAGTTTCCCCCTCAGCAGGAGTGACTCGGGGCCAGACTTCGCCTCCGCCGCCGCCACAACTTGCGCCACCTCCCTCGACGCCGCCACTTGTTGGGTCTCCTGGCGCTGGTGGCTGTTGTGTACCGTTTGCAGGTCCATCCTTGGGGAACAGAGAGAGGAATTTGATGTCGGCTGGAGAATGAAGAGAATATATTAAACGTGGAGGTAAGGATAGATGAGGGGAAAGGGGACGTGGGAGAAATGGAAGAGAGGAAAAGGGAACATAGAGAGAAGCAAGGAGAGAGAGAGAGAAAGGTGATCCGAGCTTGAGAATGAAGAGAATGGACTAAACGTGAATGGAAGAGGGAAAAGAGGACATGGACAGATGGAAGAAAGAGAGAGAGAGAGAGAGAGAGAGAGAGAAAGGTGATCCGAGCTTGAGAATGAAGAGAATGGACTAAACGTGAATGGAAGAGGGAAAAGAGGACATGGACAAATGGAAGAAAGAGGAAAAGGAGGGCATGTAAATATGGAAGAGTTAGGGAAAAGGGGACATAGAGAGAAAGAAGGAAGGAGGAGAGAGAGACAAAGATGATCTAAGCTTAAAAATGGAAAGGATAGACTAAACGTGGATGGTGGAAGGATGGAAGAGGTACAGGGGGACAGGGAGAGAAATAGAAGGATGAGGGAAGGAGGGACTTGGAGAGAAGAAGGAAAGAAGGAAGAAGTGAGGGCTTGTGAAGGGAGAGAAGAGACTACACGTGGAGGGAAGGATAAAAGAGGGTAAAAGGGATATGGAGGAAGATGGAGGAGAGAGGAAAGGATGAGGGAAGGAATAAAATGGAGAGAAGAAGGGAGGAAGGAAGAGCTGAAGGAATGTGAAGGAGGAGAATATACAAAACTTGGAGGGAAGGTCGGGAGAGAAAAAAGGGGAGAGATGGAATGATGAGGGAAGGAAGAGAGAGATAGGCGCTTGGAAATGGAGAGAAGGAAAGACTGAAAAGGGAAAAGGGGGCATAGAGAGACGGAAAGATGGAAGAAGGGAAGGAGGGACAGGAAAAGAAGAGGGGAGGAGAGGTGCGGGAAGAGGCGGGAGGAGTACTAAGCAGGAGGGATTGAAAAGGGAAAAGAGGGCATTGAGAGACGGAAAGATGGAAGAAGGGAAGGAGGGACACGGAAAGAAGAGGGGAGGAGGGAGGAGAGGTACGGGAAGAGGCGGGAGGAGTGCTGAGAAGGAAAATGAGAGGAAATAATATAATGTACTGGATGATCACGGGGGAGGAAAAAGGAGATAGAAATTCCTCCCTCCATCACCGAAAGGGAGGAACTTCTCACTTAACGCTTTCCCACCTTGGAGCGAATAGACTAAAAGATGAACCAACCAACGAGAAAAGGGACGTCGTTATTAATACTTCGCGCCGACACGGACTTAAGCGGACTACCGGTGCTTCAGGATCGCAAGTGTTGGACCTGCCTGCGCGTGAATAATAAGACATTCGTCAGATCATCCGCTTTTTCCGACCAGCAGGGAGGTCAGTCAAGACACACTGAAAACGCATATTCTCATAGCTGAACGGAGCACTTGTTTCCACTCGTATAAGGGCAGTGATTAGCGGGGAGCTGAACGGAGCACTTGTTTCCACTCGTATAAGGGCAGTGATTAGCGGGGGGGGGTTTTATCTCTCATTTGGTTTTGCCCTTGAGCTGCTTCCTTTACTGCAAAAAAAATAAAAAAGGGAGGTCAATCAATAGGCGCTGAAAACCCATTCTCATAGCTGAACGGAGCACTTGTTTCCACTCGTATAAGGGCAGCGATTAGCGGGCTTTTTTTATCTCTCATTTGTTTTTGCCCTTGAGTTGCATCTTTTACTGCAAAAAAATATAAAAAAAATCGGAATGCACTTAACTTACACAAGGGAAAAATTCGTCCCCAAGGTCAGGAGCGCAGTGAGGAGGCTTTCTGGTTGGCTGAATAGAGAGAGAAAGAGACATTTGTAGTCCAAGATGCTTCCGCTCTGTCCTGTAATGTTACCGTGACTACATACACAGGAGGAATGGAGTGTGTCTGAGTGGCGTCCTCGCGGGGGGGGGAAGGAACGGGGAGAGGGAAGTTGTGTATCAGAACCCGAGACTTGTTACGCAACCTTCTAGACCTTCACAATCAGTGCCGCTTCCGCCTTTCACATAACTATTTCCACAGGCCGAAAAGGAGGTCAATCGGATTCTAATCAGTGTTTGTTTTAGGTTCACGGTACAGAAGAAGGGTCAAACCACCACCAGGGTCATAAAACTACCCAAGGAAATGACCCAAACTCCTACGAAAGCCTTGTTTAATGTATGTATGCTTGGCCGCCGAAATGCCAGCCAGACCCACCTATGACTTCTGCTGCAGGAACGGTATTTTCAGTTGCTTTCACCTCCCTCACCAACTACACCAGGGTCATAAAACTACCCAAGGATATGACCCAAACTCCTACGAAAGCCTTGTTTAATGTATGTAAGCTTGGCCGCCGAAATGTTAAAAAAATATGACCTTAAGCCGCGCCACCCAGACCCAGCTTTGACTTCTGCTGCTGGGACGGTATTTTCAGACGCTTCTACCTCCCATGTCAACTATTTCCAAAGGCCAAAAAAAGAAGATTAATCGAGTGTTCATGAGTTTTTTTCACATTTATGGTACAGAAGAAGGGTCACACTATCATCAGGGTCATTATAATACCCCTGGAAATGCCCAAAACTCCTACGAAAGCCTTGTCAAATATTTGTACTTGGCCGCCTGAAGGTCTTTTATTCACAACAACAAAACTATTAAGCTTCAAAAACAGAATAGAAAAAAATGGTCCTTTAGTTCTGCCCAGGAAACGAGATCCCAACATAAGTTAACCCTTAGACGGCGGTGGAACTCTGCACAGACGGTCCAGAATTCAGTCAGTCGGTTTTGTATGGCAGAAATATAACAACACTTCCAGATTGCGGTAGAATCTATATATAGACGATAGTTAAAACCCCTCTTATGCGGCGTAACTATATTTACTGCGGTCCTAAGGTTGGCAGTGACTATATAGAGACCATTCATTTTGGGGGGAGCTGCTCTTCAAATACTGCCGCCAGTTAAGAGTTAATTGATTGATCCACCTGTTCATCGGTTGATTCTTCGACTTTATTGACCGACGGGAGATGTTTGTTAACCCGGTAGCAGCGACGGGCCAAATTTGTGGCTTTACCGTTTACCAGCGACGGGCCAAATTTTTGTCATGATATAAACTCCCCAACATAGATGATGCATAAAATGATCACAAATGCGTTGATATATATTATGAAATGGTGTGTGTGAGTAATGATTTTTTTTTTTCATTAATTCGCTTAGAGGGGCCTTTAATTAGGAAACATGATCCCCGCAGCTACCGGGTTAAAATCCTTGGAATTGCACGCTATTATTTCACCCAAAGAAAAACGTTCCGTACATGACATTATCCTGGCACGTAATGTTAGTTTAGGGAGAACAACGAAGGCCATTTTTTTTTTTTACAACAAAGAAGACAGCTCAAGGGCACAAAAAAAAAAGAAAACAATAATAAAAAAAAAAGACCGCTACTCGCTGCTCCTAAAAAGAATCCAAGGAGGTGGCCGAAAGAGGGGTCAATTTCGGGAGGAGAGGCAAATACTTCTCTTCGGTGTAATGTTGAGCGGCTTTCACATGTAAGCCGTTGCCGTACACTTATTGCCTCCTCTTGATTTTTTTTTCCGTGGATATCCGATTTCTCTGCTGTGTGCATAACCAACACCAAGAAGAAGAAGAAGAAGAAGAAAGAGAAACCCAAAAAAGAAGCAAATTTACCATTGTCATCACCAATAACAACAATAACAGAAATAACAACAAATTTCACCACCACTACCAACAACAACAACAACAACAACAACAACAACAACAACAACAGAAACAACAACAACAACAACAACAACAACAACAACAACAACAACCTCCTCCTCAGCCCCTCGCCTCTTCTCTGATCCTCTCTCACACGTAAACTTCGGCGCGGCGCCCTTTCCGAAACTGAAAATCGAAAGTGAAATTACATTGCGGCGGAGTTTTTGTCGCCCAGATCACACCGGAGCGAAATCACGTGAGCCTGTGAGCGAGACGCAGTTGTTGTCGAAGTTACGTTATTGGAACAAGTTTTTCCCTTAACCAAAACTTTCTGAGGCCGGTGAATTTTCTCTCTATTTCCGGCACGTGATGAAATTCTATGCCACGTAGCTTTTGTTTCCGCTGTATATGAAAGTTGTCGTTCTCATGTATCGTCTTTGTCTGGCAAGGAGTGAAAGCAGGATGATAAACGGTCCGGATCAGAGTTAGTATTACTCTGGAGTGATGGAACGACATGCCACTGTGACGTGTTCAATACCACCGACAATCCTAAGAAGAAGCAGAAGAAGAAAGAGAAGAAGAAGAAGAAGAAGAAAAAGAAGAAGAAGAAGAAAAAAATAAAAAAAGAAGATAAGAAAAAAAGAAAAACAAAAGAAAAACAAAAATTGTACACCGTGGCAAGCAGTGTGCCTCGGGCCAACACAAAAGGTTAATATGACAAAGCGGTCCGTTCCAGTTGTCCAGTCAATAGGTTGTGACTTGGATGCATGGATGAGAGGAAAAAAAAGCAGTAAACTCCACTTTACCGGCGGTGTGATGATGAAATATAACATGTAGCTTGCAGGTAAGCCGAACATTTCAGTGGCAATGCTTCCGGTCTTCCCTTGAACATTATGCTGCCTAAAAATGTACCTCCACTTGTTCGGAAGCTGTTCACCAATAAATGTAATCATCAACCCGAAGCGACATTCCCTACCTCTGAGGCGGAAGAGTCGGCAGCGAGGATTAACTTTCACCAAAGAAAATCAATCTGTATAAGAGTGTCCATTACGACGATGAAGGATACGAAGCTGAAGCTAACTACCCCTTCCATTAGGGAAATGGGCATACTTATAAATGAATATATTCAAGTTTATTTTTGACTGAGCATCAAAATGTTAATGGCGAGAAGGCATATTATCTCTCTCTCTCTCTCTCTCTCTCTCTCTCTCTCTCTCTCTCTCTCTCTCTCTCTCTCTCTCTCTCTCTCTCTCTCTCTCTCTCTCTCTCTCTCTCTCTCTCTCTCTCTCTCTCTCTCTCTCTCTCTCTCTCTCTCTCTCTCTCTCTCTCTCTCTCTCTCTCTCTCTTTCTCTCTGTGTGTATATATATATATATAGAGAGAGAGAGAGAGAGATAGATAGATAGAGAGATAGATAGATAGAGAGATAGATAGATAGATAGAGAGAGAGAGAGAGAGAGAGAGAGAGAGAGACTATGTATCCTATAAACTAGTCCCATTACCAATCCTTCCCCTATCCACCAGTCCCATTACCAACCCTTCCCCTATTCACCAGTCCCAATAACAACCCGTCGCCTCTCCACCAGTCCCATTACCAATCCTTCCCCTATCCACCTGTCCCATTACCAATCCTTCCCCTATCCACCAGTCCCATTACCAACCCTTCCCCTATCCATCAGTCCCATTACCAATCCTTCCCCAATCCACCTGTCCCATTACCAACCCTTCCCCTATCCACCAGTCCCATTACCAATCCTTCCCCTATCCTCCAGTCCCATTACCAAGCGTTCCCCTATCCACCAGTCCCATTACCAATCCTTCCCCTATCCACCAGTCCCATTACCAATCCTTCCCCTATCCACCAGTCCCATTACAAACCCTTCCCCTATCCACCAGTCCCATTACCAACTCTTCCCCTATCCACCAGTCCCATTACCAATCCTTCCCCTATCCACCAGTCCCATTACCAATCATTCCCCTATCCACCAGTCCCATTGCCAACCCTTCCCCTATCCACCAGTCCCATTACCAACTCTTCCCCTATCCACCAGTCCAATTACCAACCCTTCCCCTATCCACCAGTCCCATTACCAACCCTTCCCCTATCCACCAGTCCCATTCCCAATCCTTCCCCTATCCACCAGTCCCATTACCAACCCTTCCCCTATCCACCAGTCCCATTACCAACCCTTCCCCTATCCACCAGTCCCATTACCAATCCTTCCCCTATCCACCAGTCCAATAACCAATCCTTCCATTATCCACCAGTCCCATTACCAACCCTTCCCCTATCCACCAGTCCCATTACCAACCCTTCCCCTATCCACCAGTCCCATTACCAAACCATCTCCTATCCACCAGTCCCATTACCAACCCTTCCCCTATCCACCAGTCCCATTACCAACCCTTCCCCTATCCACCAGTCCCATTACCAACCCTTCCCCTATCCACCAGTCCCATTACCAATCCTTCCCCTATCCACCAGTCCCATTACCAGTCCTTCCCCTATCCACCAGTCCCATTACCAATCCTTCCCCTATCCACCAGTCCCATTACCAACCCTTCCCCTATCCACCAGTCCCATTACCAACCCTTCCCCTATCCACCAGTCCCATTACCAATCCTTCCCCTATCCACCAGTCCCATTACCAACCCTTCCCCTATCCACCACTCCCATTACCAACCCTTCCCCTATCCACCAGTCCCATTTCCAACCCTTCCCCTATCCACCAGTCCCATTACCAATCCTTACCCTATCCACCAGTCCCATTACCAACCCTTCCCCTATCCACCAGTCCCATTACCAAACCATCTCCTATCCACCAGTCCCATTACCAATCCTTCCCCTATCCACCAGTCCCATTACCAACCCTTCCATTATCCACCAGTCCCATTACCAATCCTTCCCCTATCCACCAGTCCCATTACCAAACCTTCCCCTATCCAGCAATCCCATTACCAACCCTTCCCCTATCCACCAGTCCCATTACCAATCCTTCCCCTATCCACCAGTATCATTACCAACCCTTCCCCTATCCACCAGTCCCATTACCAACCCTTCCCCTATCGACCAGTCCCATTACCAATCCTTCCCCTATCCACCAGTCCCATTACCAACCCTTCCCCTATCCACCAGTCCCTTTACCAACCCTTCCCCTATCCACCAGTCCCATTACCAACCCTTCCCCTATCCACCAGTCCCATTACCAATCCTTACATTATCCACCAGTCCCATTACCAATCCTTCCCCTATCCACAAGTCCCATTACCAATCCTTCCCCTATCCACCAATCCCATTACCAACCCTTCCCCTATCCACCAGTCCCATTACCAATCCTTCCCCTATCCACCAGTCCCATTACCAATCCTTCCCCAATCCACCAGTCCCATTACCAATCCTTCCCAAATCAACCAGTCCCATTACCAACCCTTCCCCTATCCACCAGGCCAATTACCAACCCTTCCCCTATCCACTAGTCCCATTACCAATCCTTCCCCTATCCACCAGTCCCATTACCAACCCTTCCCCTATCCACGAGTCCCATTACAAATCCTTCCCCTATCCACCTCTCCAATTACCAACCCTTCCCCTACCCACCAGTCCCATTACCAATCCTTCCCCTATCCACCAGTCCCATAACCAACCCTTCCCCTATCCACCAGTCCCATTTCCAACCCTTCCCCTATCCACCAGTCCCATTACCAATCCTTCCCCTATCCACCAGTCCCATTACCAACCCTTCCCTATCCACCAGTCCCATTACCAACCCCTCCCTATCCACCAGTCCCATTACCAATCCTTCCCTATCCACCAGTCCCATTACCAACCCTTCCCTATCCACCAGTCCCATTACCAACCCTTCCCCTATCCACCACTCCCATTACCAACCCTTCCCCTATACAACAGTCCCAATACCAAACCTTCCCTATCCACCAGTCCCATTACCAACCCTTCCCTATCCACCAGTCCCATTACCAACCCTTCCCTATCCACCAGTCCCATTACCAATCCTTCCCTATCCACCAGTCCCATTACCAACCCTTCCCTATCCACCAGTCCCATAACCAATCCTTCCCCTATCCACCAGTCCCATTACCAATCCTTCCCCTATCCATCAGTCCCATTACCAACCCTTCCCCTATCCACCAGTCCCATTACCAACCCTTCCCCTATCCACCAGTCCCATTACCAATCCTTCCCCTATCCACCAGTCACATTACCAATCCTTCCCCTATCCACCAGTCCCATTACCAACCCTACCCCTATCCACCAGTCCCATTACCAACCCTTCCCCTATCCACCAGTCCCATTACCAATCCTTACCTTATCCACCAGTCCCATTACCAACCCTTCCCCTATCCACCAGTCCCATTACCAATCCTTCCCCTATCCACCAGTCCCATTACCAACCCTTCCCCTATCCACCATTCCCATTACCAATCCTTCCCCTATCCACCAGTCCCATTACCAATCCTTCCCCTATCCACCAGTCCCATTACTTATCCTTCCCCTATCCACCAGTCCCATTACCAACCCTTCCCCTATCTACCATTCCCATTACCAAGACTTCCCCTGTCCACCAGTCCCATTACCAATCCTTCCCCTATCCACCAGTCCCATTACCAGTCCTTCCCCAATCCACCAGTCCCATTACCAACCCTTCCCCTAACCACCAGTCCCATTACCAACCCTTCCCCTATCCAGCAGTCCCATTACCAATCCTTCCCCTATCCACCAGTCCCATTACCAACCCTTCCAAAATCCACCTGTCCCATTACCAACCCTTCCCCTATCCACCAGTCCCATTACCAATCCTTCCCCTATCCACCAGTCCCATTACCAACCCTTACCCTATCCACCAGTCCCATTACCAACCCTTCCCCTATCCACCAGTCCCATTTCCAATCCTTCCCCTTTCCACCAGTCCCGTTACCAACCCTTCCCCTATCCACCAGTCCTATTACCAACCCTTCCCCTATCCACCAGTCCCATTACCAATCCTCCCCCTATCCACCAGTCCCATTACCAACCCTTCCCTATCCACCAGTCCCATTACCAACCCTTCCCCTATTCACCAGTCCCATTACCAACCCTTCCCCTATCCACCAGTCCCATTACCAATCCTTCCCCTATCCACCAGTCCCATTACCAACCCTTCCCCTATCCACCAGTCCCATTACCAATCATTCCCCTATCCACCAGTCCCATTACCAATCCTTCCCCTATCCACCGGTCCCATTACCAACCCTTCCCCTATCCACCAGACCCATTACCAACCCTTCCCCTATCCACCAGTCCCATTACCAATCCTTCCCATATCCACCAGTCCCATTACCAACCCTTCCCCTATCCACCAGTCCCATTACCAATCCTTCCGCTATCCACCAGTCCCATTACCAACCCTTCCCCTATCCACCAGTCCCATTACCAACCCTTCCCCTATAAACCAGTCCCATTACCAATCCTTCCCCTATCCACCAGTCCCATTACCAACCCTTCCCCTATCCACCAGTCCCATTACCAACCCTTCCCCTATCAACCAGTCCCATTACCAATCCTTCCCCTATCCACCTGTCCCATTACCAATCCTTCCCCTATCCACCAGTCCCTTTACCAACCCTTCCCCTATCCATTAGTCCCATTACCAATCCTTCCACTATCCACCTGTCCCATTACCAACCCTTCCCCTATCCACCAGTCCCATTACCAATCCTTCCCCTATCCACCAGTCCCATTACCAACCCTTCCCGTATCCACCAGTCCCATTACCAACTCTTCCCCTATCCACCAGTCCCATTACCAACCCTTCCCCTATCCACCAGTCCCATTACCAACCCTTCACCTATCCACCAGTCCCATTTCCAATCCTTCCCCTATCCACCAGTCCCATTACCAACCCTTCCCCTATCCACCAGTCCCATTACCAACCATTCCCCTATCCACCAGTCCCATTACCAACCCTTCCCCTATCCACCAGTCCCATTACCAATCCTTCCATTATCCACCAGTCCCATTACCAGTCCTTCCCCTATCCACCAGTCCCATTACCAACCCTTCCACTATCCACCAGTCCCATTACCAACCCTTCCTCTATCCACCAGTCCCATTACCAATCCTTCCCCTATCCACCAGTCCCATTACCAATCCTTCCCCTATCCACCTGTCTTATTACCAACCCTTCCCCTATCCACCTGTCCCATTACCAATCCTTTCCCTATCCACCTGTCCCATTACCAACCCTTCCCCTATCCACCAGTCCCATTACCAATCCTTCCCCTATCCACCTGTCCCATTACCAATCCTTCCCCTATCCACCAGTCCCATTACCAACCCTTCCCCTATCCACCTGTCCCATTACCAATCCTTCCCCTATCCACCAGTCCCATTACCAATCCTTCCCTTATCCACCTGTCCCATTACCAATCCTTCCCCTATTTACCTGTCCCATTACCAACCCTTCCCCTATGCACCAGTCCCATTACCAATCCTTCCCCTATCCACCAGTCCCATTACCAATCCTTCCCCTATCCACCAGTCCCATTACCAATCCTTCCCCTATCCACCAGTCCCATTACCAACCCTTCCCCTATCCACCAGTCCCATTACCAACCCTTCCCCTATCCACCAGTCCCATTACCAATCCTTCCCCTATCCACTAGTCCCATTACCAATCCTTCCCCTATCCACCAGTCCCATTACCAACCCTTCCCCTATCCACCAGTGCCATTACCAATCCTTCCCCTATCCACCTGTCCCATTACCAACCCTTCCCCTATCCACCAGTCCCATTACCAATCCTTCCCCTATCCACCAGTCCCTTTACCAACCCTTCCCCTATCCACCAGTCCCATTACCAACCCTTCCCCTATCCACCAGTCCCATTACCAATCCTTACCCTATCCACCAGTCCTTTTACCAACCCTTCCCCTATCCACCAGTCCCATTACCAACCCTTCCCCTATCCACCAGTCCCATTACCAATCCTTCCCGTATCCACCAGTCCCATTACCAACCATTCCCCTATCCACCAGTCCCATTACCAACCCTTCTCCTATCCACCAGTCCCATTACCAACCCTTCCCCTATCCACCAGTCCCATTACCAATCCTTCCCCTATCCTCCAGTCCCATTACCAACCCTTCCCCTATCCACCAGTCCCATTACCAACCCTTCCCCTATCCACCAGTCCCATTACCAATCCTTCCCCTATCCACCAGTCACATTACCAACCCTTCCCTATCCACCAGTCCCATTACCAACCCTTCCCCATCCACCAGTCCCATTACCAATCCTTACCCTATCCACCAGTCCCATTACCAATCCTTCCCCTATCCACCAGTCCCATTACCAACCCTTAACCTATCCACCAGTCCCATTACCAATCCTTCCCCTATCCACCAGTCCCATTACCAATCCTTACCCTATCCACCAGTCCCATTACCAATCCTTCCCCATCCACCTGTCCCATTACCAACCCTTCCCCTATCCACCAGTCTCATTACCAATCCTTCCCTATCCACCAGTCCCATTACCAATCCTTCCCTATCCACCAGTCCCATTACCAATCCTTCCCTATCCACCAGTCCCATTACCAACCCTTCCCTATCCACCAGTCCCATTACCAACCTTCCCTATCCACCAGTCCCATTACCAACTCTTCCCCTATCCACCAGTCCCATTACCAATCCTTCCCTATCCACCAGTCCCATTACCAATCCTTCCCTATCCACCAGTCCCATTGCCAACCCTTCCCTATCCACCAGTCCCATTACCAACTCTTCCCTATCCACCAGTCCCATTACCAACCCTTCCCTATCCACCAGTCCCATTACCAATCCTTCCCTATCCACCAGTCCCATTACCAATCCTTCCCTATCCACCAGTCCCATTACCAACCCTTCCCTATCCACCAGTCCCATTACCAACCCTTCCCTATCCACCAGTCCCATTACCAATCCTTCCCTATCCACCAGTCCAATTACCAATCCTTCCCTATCCACCAGTCCCATTACCAACCCTTCCCTATCCACCAGTCCCATTACCAACCCTTCCCTATCCACCAGTCCCATTACCAATCCTTCCCTATCCACCAGTCCCATTACCAACCCTTCCCTATCCACCAGTCCCATTACCAACCCTTCCCTATCCACCAGTCCCATTACCAACCCTTCCCTATCCACCAGTCCCATTGCCAATCCTTCCACTATCCACCAGTCCCATTACCAGTCCTTCCCCTATTCACCAGTCCCATTACCAACCTTCCCTATCCACCAGTCCCATTACCAACCCTTCCCTATCCACCAGTCCCATTACCAGTCCTTCCCTATCCACCAGTCCCATTACCAATCCTTCCCTATCCACCAGTCCCATTACCAACCCTTCCCTATCCACCAGTCCCATTACCAACCCTTCCCCTATTCACCAGTCCCATTACCAACCCTTCCATTTCAACCAGTCCCATTACCAATCCTTCCCCTATCCACCAGTCCCATTACCAACCCTTCCCCTATCCACCAGTCCCATTACCAAACCATCTCCTATCCACCAGTCCCATTACCAATCCTTCCCCTATCCACCAGTCCCATTACCAACCCTTCCCCTATCCACCAGTCCCATTACCAATCCTTCCCCTATCCACCAGTCCCATTACCAATCCTTCCCCTATCCAGCAATCCCATTACCAACCCTTCCCCTATCCACCAGTCCCATTACCAATCCTTCCCCTATCCACCAGTCCCATTACCAACCCTTCCCCTATCCACCAGTCCCATTACCAACCCTTCCCCTATCGACCAGTCCCATTACCAATCCTTCCCCTATCCACCAGTCCCATTACCAACCCTTCCCCTATCCACCAGTCCCATTACCAACCCTTCCCCTATCCACCAGTCCCATTACCAACCCTTCCCCTATCCACCAGTCCCATTACCAATCCTTACCCTATCCACCAGTCCCATTACCAACCCTTCCCCTATCCACAAGTCCCATTACCAATCCTTCCCCTATCCACCAATCCCATTACCAACCCTTCCCCTATCCACCAGTCCCATTACCAATCCTTCCCCTATCCACCAGTCCCATTACCAATCCTTCCCCTATCCACCAGTCCCATTACCAATCCTTCCCCTATCAACCAGTCCCATTACCAACCCTTCCCCTATCCACCAGGCCTATTACCAACCCTTCCCCTATCCACTAGTCCCATTACCAATCCTTCCCCTATCCACCAGTCCCATTACCAACCCTTCCCCTATCCACGAGTCCCATTACAAATCCTTCCCCTATCCACCTCTCCCATTACCAACCCTTCCCCTATCCACCAGTCCCATTACCAATCCTTCCCCTATCCACCAGTCCCATAACCAACCCTTCCCCTATCCACCAGTCCCATTACCAACCCTTCCCCTATCCACAAGTACAATTACCAATCTATACCCTATCCACCTGTCCCATTACCAACCTTCCCTATCCACCAGTCACATTACCAACACTTCCACTATCCACCACTCCCATTACCAACCCTTCCCCTATCCACCAGTCCCATTACCAACCCTTCCCCTATCCACCAGTCCCATTACCAATCCTTCCCCTATCCACCAGTCCCATTACCAACCCTTCCCCTATCCACCAGTCCCATTACCAACCCTTCCCCTATCCACCAGTCCCATTACCAATCCTTCCCCTATCCACCAGTCCCATTACCAACCCTTCCCCTATCCACCAGTCCCATAACCAATCCTTCCCCTATCCACCAGTCCCATTACCAATCCTTCCCCTATCCACCAGTCCCATTACCAACCCTTCCCCTATCCACCAGGCCCATTACCAACCCTTCCCCTATCCACCAGTCCCATTACCAATCCTTCCCCTATCCACCAGTCACATTACCAATCCTTCCCCTATCCACCAGTCCCATTACCAACCCTACCCCTATCCACCAGTCCCATTACCAACCCTTCCCCTATCCACCAGTCCCATTACCAATCCTTACCTTATCCACCAGTCCCATTACCATCCCTTCCCCTATCCACCAGTCCCATTACCAATCCTTCCCCTATCCACCAGTCCCATTACCAACCCTTCCCCTATCCACCATTCCCATTACCAACTCCTCCCTTATCCACCAGTCCCATTACCAATCCTTCCCCTATCCACCAGTCCCATTACTTATCCTTCCCCTATCCACCAGTCCCATTACCAACCCTTCCCCTATCTACCATTCCCATTACCAAGACTTCCTCTGTCCACCAGTCCCATTACCAATCCTTCCCCTATCCACCAGTCCCATTACCAGTCCTTCCCCAATCCACCAGTCCCATTACCAACCCTTCCCCTATCCACCAGTCCCATTCCCCAACCTTCCCCAAAACACCAGTCCCATTACCAACCCTTCCCCTATCCAGCAGTCCCATTACCAATCCTTCCCCTATCCACCAGTCCCATTACCAACCCTTCCCCAATCCACCTGTCCCATTACCAACCCTTCCCCTATCCACCAGTCCCATTACCAATCCTTCCCCTATCCACCAGTCCCATTACCAACCCTTCCCCTATCCACCAGTCCCATTACCAACCCTTCCCCTATCCACCAGTCCCATTTCCAATCCTTCCCCTATCCACCAGTCCCATTACCAACCCTTCCCCTATCCTCCAGTCCCATTACCAACCCTTCCCCTATCCACCAGTCCCATTACCAATCCTTCCCCTATCCACCAGTCCCATTACCAATCCTTCCACTATCCACCAGTCCCATTACCAACCCTTCCACTATCCACCAGTCCCATTACCAACCCTTCCCCTATCCACCAGTCCCATTACCAATCCTTCCCCTATCCACCAGTCCCATTACCAACCCTTCCCCTATCCACCAGTCCCATTACCAATCATTCCCCTATCCACCAGTCCCATTACCAATCCTTCCCCTATCCACCAGTCCCATTACCAACCCTTCCCCTATCCACCAGTCCCATTACCAACCCTTCCCCTATCCACCAGTCCCATTACCAATCCTTCCGCTATCCACCAGTCCCATTACCAACCCTTCCCCTATCCACCAGTCCCATTACCAATCCTTCCCCTATCCACCAGTCCCATTACCAACCCTTCCCCTATCCACCAGTCCCATTACCAACCCTTCCCCTATCCACCAGTCCCATTACCAATCCTTCCCCTATCCACCAGTCCCATTACCAACCTTCCCCATCCACCAGTCCCATTACCAATCCTTCACCTATCCACCAGTCCCATTACCAACCCTTCCCCTATCCACCAGTCCCATTACCAATCCTTCCGCTATCCACCAGTCCCATTACCAACCCTTTCCCTATCCACCAGTCCCATTACCAATCCTTCCCTATCCACCAGTCCCATTACCAACCCTTCCCTATCCACCAGTCCCATTACCAATCCTTCCCTATCCACCAGTCCCATTACCAACCCTTCCCTATCCACCAGTCCCATTACCAATCCTTCCCTATCCACCAGTCCCATTACCAACCCTTCCCTATCCACCAGTCCCATTACCAAACCTTCCTCTATACACCAGTCCCATTACCTATCCTTCCCCTATCCACCAGTCCCATTACCAACCCTTCCCCTATCCACCAGTCCCATTACCAATCCTTCCCCTATCCACCAGTCCCATTACCAATCCTTCCCCTATCCACCAGTCCCATTACCAAGCCTTCTCCTATCCACCAGTCCCATTACCAATCCTTCCCCATCCACCAGTCCCATTACCAACCCTTCCCTATCCACCAGTCCCATTACCAACCCTTCCCCATCCACCAGTCCCATTACCAATCCTTCCCTATCCACCAGTCCCATTACCAACCCTTCCCTATCCACCAGTCCCATTACCAACCCTTCCCTATCCACCAGTCCCATTACCAATCCTTCCTCTATCCACCAGTCCCATTACCAACCCTTCCCCTATCCACCAGTCCCATTACCAATCCTTACCCTATCCACCAGTCCCATTACCAATCCTTCCCCTATCCACCAGTCCCATTACCAATCCTTTCCCTATCCACCAGTCCCATTACCAATCCTTCCCTATCCACCAGTCCCATTACCAATCCTTCCCTATCCACCAGTCCCATTACCAATCCTTCCCTATCCACCAGTCCCATTACCAACCCTTCCCCATCCACCAGTCCCATTACCAACCCTTCCCTATCCACCAGTCCCATTACCAATCCTTCCCCATCCACCAGTCCCATTACCAACCCTTCCCTATCCACCAGTCCCATTACCAATCCTTCCCCATCCACCAGTCCCATTACCAATCCTTCCCCATCCACCAGTCCCATTACCAATCCTTCCCCATCCACCAGTCCCATTACCAACCCTTCCCCTATCCACCAGTCCCATTACCAACCCTTCCCCATCCACCAGTCCCATTACCAACCCTTCCCTATCCACCAGTCCCATTACCAACCCTTCCCTATCCACCAGTCCCATTACCAATCCTTCCCTATCCACCAGTCCCATTACCAATCCTTCCCCATCCACCAGTCCCATTACCAACCCTTCCCCTATCCACCAGTCCCATTACCAACCCTTCCCCTATCCACCAGTCCCATTACCAATCCGTCCCCTCCACCAGTCCCATTACCAATCCTTCCCTATCCACCAGTCCCATTACCAACCCTTCACCTATCCACCAGGCGCATTACCAACACTTACACCATCCAACAGTCCCATTCCCAAACCTTCCCATATCCACCAGTCCCATTACCAACCCTTCCCCTATCCACCAGTCCCATTACCAACCCTTCCCCAATCCACCAGTCCCATTACCAATCCTTCCCCATCCACCAGTCCCATTACCAACCCTTCCCTATCCACCAGTCCCATTACCAACCCTTCCCTATCCACCAGTCCCATTACTAATCCTTCCCTATCCACCAGTCCCATTACCAATTCCTCCCCTATCCACCAGTCCCATTACCAACCCTTCCCCTATCCACCAGTCCCATTACCAACCCTTCACCTATCCACCAGGCCCATTACCAAACCTTCCCCTATCCACCAGTCCCATAACCAAGCCTTCCCCTCTCCACCAGTCCCATTACCAACCCTTCCCTATCCACCAGTCCCATTACCAACCCTTCCCTATCCACCAGTCCATTACCAACTCTTCCCTATCCACCAGTCCCATTACCAATCCTTCCCCATCCACCAGTCCCATTACCAATCCCTTCCCTATCCACCAGTCCCATTACCAACCTTCCCTATCCACCAGTCCCATTACCAACCCTTGCCCTATCCACCAGTCCCATTACCAATCCTTCACCTATCCACCAGTCCCATTACCAATCCTTCCCCTATCCACCAGTCCCATTACCAACCCTTCCCCTATCCACCAGTCCCATTACCAATCCTTCCCCTATCCACCAGTCCCATTACCAATCCTTCCCCTATCCACCAGTCCCATTACCAACCCTTCCCCAATCCACCAGTCCCATTACCAACCCTTCCCCTATCCACCAGTCCCATTACCAATCCTACCCCTATCCACCAGTCCCATTACCAACCCTTCCCCTATCCACCAGTCCCATTACCAACCCTTCCACTATCCACCAGTCCCATTACCAATCCTTCCTCTATCCACCAGTCCCATTACCAACCCTTCCCCTATCCACCAGTCCCATTACCAACCCTTCCCCTATCCACCAGTCCCATTACCAATCCTTCCCCTATCCACCAGTCCCATTACCAATCCTTCCACTATCCACCAGTCCCATTACCAACCCTTCCTATCCACCTGTTCCATTACCAACCCTTCCCTATCCACCAGTCCCATTACCAAACTTTCACATAACAACCATTCCCATCACCAACCTTTCCCTATCCACCAGTCTCATTCCCAATCCTTCCCCATCCACCAGTCCCATTACCAATCCTTCCCTATCCACCAGTCCCATTACCAACCCTTCCCTATCCACCAGTCCCATTACCAACCCCTACCCTATCCACCAGTCCCATTACCAATCCTTACCTTATCCACCAGTCCCATTACCAACCCTTCCCCTATCCACCAGTCCCATTACCAATCCTTCCGCTATCCACCAGTCCCATTACCAACCCTTACACTATCCACCAGTCCCATTACCAACCCTTCCCCTATAAACCAGTCCCATTACCAATCCTTCCACTATCCACCAGTCCCATTACCAACCCTTCCCCTATCCACCAGTCCCATTACCAACCTTTCCCCTATCCACCAGTCCCTTTACCAATCCTTTTGCTATCCACCTGTCCCATTACCAATCCTTCCCCAATCCACCAGTCCTATTACCAACCCTACACACATCAACCAGTCCCATTACCAATCCTTCCACTATCCACCTGTCCCATTACCAACCCTTCCCATATCCACCAGTCCCATTACCAATCCTTCCCCTATCCACCAGTCCCATTACCAACCCTTCCCCTATCCACCAGTCCCATTACCAATCCTTCCCCTATCCACCAGTCCCATTACCAACCCTTCCCTATCCACCTCTCGCATTACTAACCCTTCCCCTATCCACCAGTGCCATTTCCAATCCTTCCCCTATCCACCTGTCCCATTACCAACCCTTCCCCGATCCACCAGTCCCATTACCAACCATTCCCCATCCACCAGTCCCATTACCAATCCTTCCCCTATCCACCAGTCCCATTACCAATCCTTCCATTATCCACCTGTCTTATTACTAACCCTTCCCCTATCCACCTGTCCCATTACCAACCCTTCCCCTATCCACCAGTCCCATTACCAACCCTTCCCCTATCCACCAGTCCCATTACCCACCCTTCCCCTCTCTATCAGTTCCATTACCAATCCTTCCCCTATCCACCGGTCCCATTACCTTCCCTTCCCCTACCCACCATTCCCCTTACCAATCCTTCCCCTATCCACCGTCCCATTTCCAACCTTTCCCCGATCCACCATTCCCCTTACCAAACCTTTCCCTATCCACCAGTACTGTTACTAATCCTTCCCCTCTCCACCAGTTCGATTACCAACCCCTTCCCTCGCCACCAGTCCCATTACCGATCCTTCGCCTATCCACCAGTCCAATTACCAACCCTTCCCCTATCCACCAGTCCCAATTCCAACCCTTCCCCTATCCACCAGTTCCATTACCAACCCTTCCCCATCCACCAGTCCCATTACCAATCCCTTCCCCATCCACCAGTCCCATTACCAACCCTTCCCCATCCACCAGTCCCATTACCAATCCTTCCCTATCCACCAGTCCCATTACCAATCCTTCCCCCATCCACCAGTCCCATTACCAACCCTTCCCCATCCACCAGTCCCATTAATCCTTCCCCATCCACCAGTCCCATTACCAATCCTTCCCTATCCACCAGTCCCATTACCAATCCTTCCCCTATCCCCAGTCCCATTACCAATCCTTCCCCATCCACCAGTCCCATTACCAACCCTTCCCCATCCACCAGTCCCATTACCAACTCCTTCCCCATCCACCAGTCCCATTACCAATCCTTCCCTATCCACCAGTCCCATTACCAATCCTTCCCCATCCACCAGTCCCATTACCAACCTTCCTATCTCCCATTACCCTTCCCTATCCACCAGTCCCATTACAACCCTTCCCCATCCACCAGTCCCATTACCAATCCTTCCCTATCCACCAGTCCCATTACCAACCCTTCCCCATCCACCAGTCCCATTACCAACCCTTCCCTATCCACCAGTCCCATTACCAACCCTTCCCCATCCACCAGTTCCATTACCAACCCTTCCCCTATCCACCAGTCCCATTACCAACCTTCCCCATCCACCAGTCCCATTACCAATCCTTCCCCATCCACCAGTCCCATTACCAACCCTTCCCCATCCACCAGTCCCATTACCAACCCTTCCCCTATCCACCAGTCCCATTACCAATCCTTCCCTTATCCACCAGTCCCATTACCAATCCTTCCCCTATCCACCAGTCCCATTACCAATCCTTCCCCTATCCACCAGTCCCATTACCAATCTTCCCCATCCACCAGTCCCATTACCAACCCTTCCCTATCCACCAGTCCCATTACAATCCTTCCCCATCCACCAGTCCCATTACCAACCCTTCCCCATCCACCAGTCCCATTACCAACCCTTCCCCATCCACCAGTCCCATTACCAATCCCTCCCCTTTCCACAAGTCTCATTACCAACCCTTCCCCTATCCACCAGTCCCATTACCAACCCTTCCCCTATCCACCAGTCCCATTACCAACCCTTCCCCTATCCACCAGTCCCATTACCAATCCTTCCCCCATCCACCAGTCCCATTACCAACCCTTCCCCTATCCACCAGTCCCATTACCAATACTTCCCCTATCCACCAGTCCCATTACCAATCCGTCCCCATCCACCAGTCCCATTACCAACCCCTTCCCTATCCACCAGTCCCATTACCAACCCTTCCCTATCCACCAGTCCCATTACCAACCTTCCCTATCCACCAGTCCCATTACCAATCCTTCCCTATCCACCAGTCCCATTACCAATCCTTCCCCATCCACCAGTCCCATTACCAACCCTTCCCCATCCACCAGTCCCATTACCAACCCTTCCCTATCCACCAGTCCCATTACCAACCCTTCGCCTATCCACCAGTCCCATTACCAATCCTTCCCCTATCCACCAGTCCCATTACCAATCCTTCCCTATCCACCAGTCCCATTACCAATCCTTCCCCATCCACCAGTCCCATTACCAATCCTTCCCCTATCCACCAGTCCCATTACCAACCCTTCCCCTATCCACCAGTCCCTTTATCAACCCTTCCCCTATCCACCAGTCCCATTACCAATCCTTCCCCTATCCACCAGTCCCATTACCAACACTTCACCTATCCACCAGTCCCATTACCAACCCTTCCACTATCCACCAGTCCCATTACCAATCCTTCCCCTATCCACCAGTCCCATTACCAACCCTTCCCCTATCCACCAGTCCCATTACCAACCCTTCCCCTATCCACCAGTCCCATTACCAACCCTTCCCCTATCCACCAGTCCCATTACCAACCCTTCCCCTATCCACCAGTCCCATTACCAATCCTTCCCCTATCCACCAGTCCCATTACCACTCCTTCCCCTATCCACCAGTCCCATTACCAACCCTTCCCCTATCCCCCAGTCCCATTACCAATCCTTCCCCGATCCACCAGTCCCATTACCAACCCTTCCCCTATCCACCAGTCCCATTACCAACCCCTCCCCTATCCACCAGTCCCATTACCAACCCTTCCCCTATCCACCAGTCCCATTACCAATCCTTCCTCTATCCACCAGTCCCATTACCAATCCTTCCCCTATCCACCAGTCCCATTACCAACCCTTCCCCAATCCACCAGTCCCATTACCAATCCTTCCCCAAACCACCAGTCCCATTACCACACAATCCCCTATCCACCAGTCCCCCAACCCTTCCCTATCCACCAGTCCCATTACCATCCTTCCCTATCCACCAGTCCCATTACCAACCCTTCCCCGATCCTCCAGTCCCATTACCAACCCTTCCCCTATCCACCAGTCCCATTACCAATCCTTCCCCTATCCACCAGTCCCATTACCAATCCTTCCCCAATCCACCAGTCCCATGACCAAGCCTTCCCCGATCCACCAGTCCCCAACCCTATCCACCAGTCCCATTACCCTTCCCTATCCCCATTACCAATCCTTCCCTCATCCACCAGTCCCATTACCAATCCTTCCCCTATCCACCAGTCCCATTACCAATCCTTCCCCTATCCACCAGTCCCATTACCAATCCTTCCCCTATCCACCAGTCCCATTACCAATCCTTCCCCTATCCACCAGTCCCATTACCAACCCTTCCCCTATCCACCAGTCCCATTACCAACCCTTCCCCAATCCACCAGTCCCATTACCAAACCTTCCCCAATCCACCAGTCCCATTACCAACCCTTCCCTATACACCAGTCCCATTACCAACCCTTCCCCTATCCACCAGTCCCATGACCACCCCTTCCCCTATCCACCAGTCCCATTACCAACCCTTCCCCTATCCACCAGTCCCATTACCAACCCTTCCCCTATCCACCAGTCCCATTACTAATCCTTCCCCTATCCACCAGTCCCATTACCAATCCTTCCCCTATCCACCAGTCCCATTACCAACCCTTCCCTTATCCACCAGTCCCATTACCAATCCTTCCCCTCTCCACCAGTCCCATTACCAACCCTTCCCCTATCCACCAGTCCCATTCCGAACCCTTCCCCCAACACCAGTCCCATTGCCAATCCTTCCCCTATGCACCAGTCCCATTACCAATCTTTCCGCTATCCACCAGTCCCATTACCAACCCTTCACCTATCCACCAGTCCCATTACCAACCCTACCCCAATCCACCAGTCCCATTACCAACCCTTCCCCTATCCACCAGTCCCATTACTAACCCTTCCCCTATCCACCAGTCCCATTACCAACCCTTCCCCTATCCACCAGTCCCATTACCAACCCTTCCCCTATCCACCAGTCCCATTACCAATCCTTCCCCCATCCACCAGTCCCATTACCAATCCTTCCCCTATCCACCAGTCCCATTACCAACCCTTCCCCTATCCACCAGTCCCATTACCAATCCTTCCCCCATCCACCAGTCCCATTACCAACCCTTTCCCTATCCACCAGTCCCATTACCAACCCTTCCCCTCTCCACCAGTCCCAGTACCAACCCTTCCCCTATCCACCAGTCCCATTACCAACCCTTCCCCTATCCACCAGTCCCATTAGCAACCCTTCCCCTATCCACCAGTCCCATTACCAATCCTTCCCCTATCCACCAGTCCCATTACCAATCCTTCCCCTATCCACCAGTCCCATTACCAATCCTTCCCCTATCCACCAGTCCCATTACCAACCCTTCCCCCATCCACCAGTCCCATTACCAACCCTTTCCCTATCCACCAGTCCCATTACCAATCCTTCCCCTATCCACCAGTCCCATTACCAACCCTTTCCCTATCCACCAGTCCCATTACCAACCCTTCCCTATCCACCAGTCCCATTACCAACCCTTCCCCATCCACCAGTCCCATTACCAACCCTTCCCTATCCACCAGTCCCATCACAACCCTTCCCCATCCACCAGTCCCATTACCAACCCTTCCCTATCTACCAGTCCCATTACCAACCATTCCCGATTCCCCCTGTCCCATTACCATCCCTTCCCGATTCAACCAGTCCCATTCCCATTCCTTCCCTATCCACCAGTCCCTTTACCAACCCTTCCCCTATCCACCAGTCCCATTACCAACCCTTCCCCTATCCACCAGTCCCATTACCAATCCTTCCCACATCCACCAGTCCCATTACCAAACCTTCCCTTAACCACCAGTCCCATTACCAACCCTTCCCCATCCACCAGTCCCATTACCAACCCTTCCCTATCCACCAGTCCCATTACCAATCCTTCCCTATCCACCAGTCCCATTACCAACCCTTCCCTATCCACCAGTCCCATTACCAACCCTTCCCCATCCACCAGTCCCATTACCAATCCTTCCCCATCCACCAGTCCCATTACCAATCCTTCCCCATCCACCAGTCCCATTACCAACCCTTCCCCATCCACCAGTCCCATTACCAATCCTTCCCTATCCACCAGTCCCATTACCAATCCTTCCCATCCACCAGTCCCATTACCAACCCTTCCCCATCCACCAGTCCCATTACCAATCCTTCCCTATCCACCAGTCCCATTACCAACCCTTCCCCATCCACCAGTCCCATTACCAATCCTTTCCCTATCCACCAGTCCCATTACCAACCCTTCCCCATCCACCAGTCCCATTACCAACCTTCCCCTATCCACCAGTCCCATTACCAATCCTTCCCCATCCACCTGTCCCATTAACAAGCCTTCCCCTATCCACCTGTCCCATTACCAATCCTTCCCTCATCCACCAGTCCCATTACCAATCCTTCCCCATCCACCAGTCCCATTACCAACCCTTCCCCATCCACCAGTCCCATTACCAACCCTTTCCCTATCCACCAGTCCCATTACCAACCCTTCCCCATCCACCAGTCCCATTACCAACCTTCCCTATCCACCAGTCCCATTACCAACCCTTCCCCATCCACCAGTCCCATTACCAACCCTTCCCCTATCCACCAGTCCCATTACCAACCCTTCCCTATCCACCAGTCCCATTACCAATCCTTCCCTATCCACCAGTCCCATTACCAACCCTTCCCCATCCACCAGTCCCATTACCAACCCTTCCCTATCCACCAGTCCCATTACCAATCCTTCCCTATCCACCAGTCCCATTACCAACCCTTCCCTATCCACCAGTCCCATTACCACCCCTTCCCCTATCCACCAGTCCCATTACCAATCCCTCCCCAATCCACCAGTCCCACCAACCCTTCCCCTATCCACCAGACACATTAAGAACCCTTCCCCTCTCCACCTGTCATATTACCAACCCTTCCCCTATCCACCAGTCCCATTACCAATCCTTTCCCTATCCTCCACTCCCATTACCAGCCCTTGGCCTATCCACCAGTCCCATTACCAATCCTTCCCCTCTCCACCAGTCCCATTACCATACCTTCCCCTATCCACAAGTCACATTACCAACCCTTCCCCTATCCACCAGTCCCATTACCAATCCTTCCCCTATCCACCAGGCCCATTACAAACCCTTCCCCTCTTCAACAGTCCCATTACCAATCCTTCGCCTATCCAACAGGCCCATTACCAATCCCTTCCCTATCCACCAGTACCATTCCCTATCCTTCCCCTATCCACCAGGCCCATTACAAACCCTTCCCCTCTTCACCAGTCCCATTACCAATCCTTCGCCTATCCAACAGGCCCATTACCAACCATTCCCCGATCCACCAGTCCAATTACTAATCCTTTCAATCTCCACAAGTCCAACAACCAGCCCTTCCCCTATCCACCAGTCCCATTAATCCAACCCCTATCCACCAGTCCCATTACCAATCCTTCCCTATCCACCAGTCCCATTACCAACCCTTCCCCATCCACCAGTCCCATTACCAAATCCTTCCCTATCCACCAGTCCCATTACCAATCCTTCCCCCAGTCCCCCTTCCCCATCT